>NW_026726027.1:0-57276 GCF_029784015.1 Lycium ferocissimum
CAAAAAATTACGACTCCAACTTCTGAATCATTAAACCTTCATTCTCACCATACAATCCATGACAACAACAACCAAAAATACTAAGTAAATTTAATTCATCATTCCTACACAAAACAGCCCCTACACGGCTTCAACACCAACACATATAGTTCCATAAATTTCATTCGTTTCTACTACTACAACACGTCCACAACCACCCTTAATACATGCAAAAGAAAGTTAAACCTTACCTTAAATACTTGTCTTCTCAACTTGTCTAGAATTTGTGCCTTGAATTAATACTTGTTCTTGCTACCTAGGATCAATTTCCATGTTGTTATACACCTTCCAAAGAGCTTAAATACTTGGAGAAAATATTTTTTGATCAACAATACACAAGCTCAATCTCGGCTAGCCATGGTCGAGAGCTTTCTCTCTCCCTCTCTAATTTTTCTCGCCTTTGCAAGATGAATAAATGAGTAGCTAGTTGAAAGATGAGTCATGAAATTACTATATATAGGATGTCCATGGGCTGGACACGTGGCCCACCCAAAGTGTGAGCCAATTACACTTGGCCATGTCACGGCGGGCCCACACGACCACTTATGGCCAATTAATGAAGTAATTAAATTTTAATCCCACTTAATAATCTAATCATGGTTAATTAATCCCTAATCTCCATTAATATTTCTATACCAAATAAAATTTGTAAGCAACTTGTACATTAAAATACAAATCGGAGGTTAAAAGTCTCTACCTCGGATCCCAAAATAGTCTTGTCCTTAACTTGTCACGATTAGCTTAAAATATCCCAATGTACAAAAATACGGGATATAACATTACCGCGATGCAGTCAGTGCGGTAGATTACATTCTGGACAGTGTCGCCAGGGTTCAGATGCTTGTTATACTTGTGATCAGGTAGGGCATATGATGAGAGATTGCCCGTCAGTGAGTGGTAGAGTTGGGGTCCAGCCCACAGGATCAGCGGCTGGTTCTTCTTCTGTGTGCCCGGCAGGGCAGATTCCTTAGATTCCAGCAAGCCGAGGTAGAGGCCGAGGGGGAGCATCTACTGTGTGCCACTCAGCCTCGCATGTATGCTTTAGCGGGACGACACGATCTTGAGTCCTCCCCGGATGTGGTTACAGGTACATTGTCCGTATTTTCTCATGATGTGTATGCATTGATAGATCCGGATTCCACGTTATCATATATTACTCCATATGTTGCTAATCGTATTGGGGTGAAACCCGAGCCAATTAAACCTTTTGAGGTATCTACTCCGGTTGGTGATCCCGTGATAGCTAGACAAGTATACAAAGATTGCATGATTGTGATATGTGACCGCCAAACTAAAGCTGATTTAGTTGAGCTTGAAATGTTAGATTTTGATGTGATTATGGGTATGCATTGGTTGGCCTCATGTTATGCTAATGTTGATTGCTGGATGAAAGTAGTTCGATTTCAATTTTTGGGAGAGCCCGTGCTTGAATGAAAAGGTAATACGGCAACTCCAAGTGGTAGGTTTATTTCCTACCTTAAGGCAAGGAAGATGATAGCTAAGGGCTATATTTATCACTTAGTCCGAGTTCATGACACCGAGGCAGAGTCGCTAACTTTTCAATCCATTCCGGTAGTGAATGAATTCCCAGATGAACTTCCAAGCCTTCCTCCAGAAAGAGAAATTGACTTCGCCATTGATGTGTTGCCGGACACCAAGCCCATTTCTATTCCTCCTTATCGAATGGCTCTAGCAGAATTGAAAGAGCGCAAGGCACAATTGAAAGATTTGCTGGAGAAGGGGTTTATTAGACCCAGTTCAACCCCGTGGGGAGCCCCAGTCTTATTTGTAAGAAAGAAAGATGGTTCCCTACGAATGTGCATTGATTACAGGCAGCTGAATAAGGTGACCATAAAGAATAAATATCCTCTTCCGAGAATTGATGATTTATTTGATCAGCTACAGGGTGCCAAGTGGTTCTCTAAGATAGACCTGAGGTCGGGTTATCATCAAGTGAGAGTTAGAGAAGAAGATATTCCCAAGACAGCTTTCAGAACGAGATATGGCCACTATGAATTTCGGGTGATGTCATTTGGGTTAACTAATGCTCCGGCAGTGTTCATGAATTTAATGAATAATGTATTCAAGCCTCTCTTGGATCTATTTGTAATAGTATTCATTGATGATATTCTGGTGTATTCTCGCACAAAATTAGAACATGCAGATCATTTACATATTGTTCTTGGAGTTCTTCGGACTCGAGAATTATATGCAAAATTCTCAAAGTGCGAGTTTTGGCTGAATTCTGTTACATTCTTGGGTCATGTTATTTCAGATGATGGCATTAGAGTGGATACTCAGAAAATTGAAGCTGTGAAGACTTGGCCAAGGCCTACGACGCCTACAGAAGTTCGTAGTTTTTTTTGGGATTGGCAGGTTATTATAGAAGGTTCGTAGAGGGCTTTTCATCTATTTCAGCCCCATTGACGAAGCTAACCTAGAAGTCAGCCAAATTTCAGTGGAATGATGCTTGTGAGCATAGCTTCCAAGAGTTGAAGGACAGATTAACCTCAGCTCTAGTCTTGACACTCACAGAAGGACCAGACGGTTATGTTGTGTATTGCGATGTTTCTGGCATGGGCTTAGGGTGTGTATTGATGCAGCATGGTAGAGTCCTTGCTTATGCTTCGAGACAGCTACGGAAACATGAAAAGAACTATCCAACTCATGATCTCGAATTAGCTGCAGTTATTCATGCATTAAAGATGTGGAGACATTACTTGTATGGTGTGCATGTTGATATCTATACAGATCACAAGAGTCTCCAATACATTTTCAAACAGAAGGAGTTGAATCTGCGACAGAGGCGGTGGCTAGAATTATTGAAGGATTATGATGTGAATATTTTATACCACCCCGAAAAGGCGAATGTAGTAGTTGACGCGCTTAGCCGCCGATCTATGGGTAGCCTATGTAAAGTTCCTTCAGAGAAGAAATAATTGACTCATGATCTCCACCAACTAGCTAATCTTGGAGTACGTTTACTTGATTCAGGTGGTGCAGGAGTTAGTGTTAATGTCGTATACAATGTTTTCATATGGAAGTGAGTAGGAATAGAGAGAGTTTTTATTAGATGACCCTTAATGCGATTTTAAAGGCATACGATGCAAGGATAGAAAGTTGATAAGGAAGGCGGATCATACGTTGTGTATCGGATAAGAATTTTGAATAACGAGTCCACGATGGCATAATGATGTCTTAGAGAAGATTAATAATGCCCCTAATATTGATATTGAAGTGTTAAACAAGTTCCAAGAATGCTCCATAAGGATCGGAGATCAAACGAGACGACAAGAACGAAAATGGAATCATCGGGCATTATACGGTCCAATCTACGGGCCGTATAAATTATACCGTATAATTGGCCGTATAATTGGCCAAAGAAGGGACCAGCCACCGGACCGAATGTACGCCGGGACATACGGTCCGTATAAATAGTACGGACCGTATGTTGGTCCGTATGTTGTTGCCCGACCAGTTTTTAATACACTTATGGGATCATTTTCTCATTTCATTTTTTTTCACTCATCTTTCACTCTCCAACCCAAGAACCCTCTAGAACATTCTCCAAACACTTCAAGCACAAGAAAACCAAGGAAATCAAGGATCAACAACATCAAATTCATGAACCCGAGTGTATGAAACCCAAGTAAAGTTTATCTTCCTCAAGGAAAATCAAAAGAGAGAAAATAGGGTTTTGGTGCTAGAAGGGAAACTCCACTCAAGACTTGTTCTACCACCATCCAAGGTAAGTTTCATGATCTTTTCAAGTTGTTTAAGGTATTGGAAGGTTAAGATACCCGAATTATAGAAAAGCATAGCAAATGGGTCATTCAAGAGTAAATAGTGTCATAATTGAAGGATAGTAGAATTGAATCATGAATGTTGGAGCGTTGTGATTATAAATATGTTATAAATGACATGTAGACTATGAGATAGGTATGAAGTATGCGAAATTATGATGGTGGGCTACAAACTATAAATGTGAGTTAATTGGAAGAAAATGGTGGATTTTGCTAAATGTACATAAATGGTGATTGTTGATTGTGATATTGTGAGTGGTATTGTGAATGTTGGGAGTTGATATAGAACATGGGAAAAGTAGTAGAAATAAAGGAAATGCTGCCCAATTTTTCCTAGAATTAACGACGCGTTATTGTAGTTGGTTAACTAATGTTAATTCGGATTCTTTCATGAAGGTAGCGACGTGATATCAAAGGAGAACAAGCGAGGGGTAGTTAGTTAAACGACAAAGGTATGTGAGGCTAGTCCCTTCTTTCCAAATGGCATGAATCCCATAGTAGAAGCTCTTTTACTCTTCATGAGTTCATGTATTTCAAGAAGCTAAAAGCCTAGATCCGTAATGTCTATATAAGATAAGAGATATGATGTGATGATGCTACTTATTGCCTACACTCACCTCATATGTTGATTCCTTCGAGGTGAGGCGATTGCTTATAATTGCCCATAGTAAGATCGGGGGTTCACGACCTTCCGTCACCCCGATAGAACACAATTAGTTGTGAGTCTCTTGCATGTATATATATGATAAGTACATTATTATGAGCATTGCATGACAAAAGCATAACATGATAAGTATAAGAGTATGATATGAGCATATTAAGAGTATGACAGAGAATATTACACCGTGCCTAGATGGCCGGGCAGTCACCGCCAAGGCGGACAGCTATACGTTTACACTATGGCCAAATGGCATGGGCAGCACCACTAGTGGGCGGCATGAGATGGTACCCCGGACGCGGGCTAATATTATTGATGATCACACCGTACCGATAAGGACGGGCAGTTTGCATGTCATGCATATATGAGATTATGAGAAGTATGAGTAAGACGACATGCATCACTTCTTTTATGATTGTCATTCGATTCAGATGTTTCATATTGATGTTCGTATTATATTAACCCTGTCTTTCTTACTGTTTATGCCTCTCATACTCAGTACATTATTCGTACTGACGTCCGTTTCTTGGACGCTGTGTTCATGCCCACAGGTAGACGGAGCCGAGCTTGACCCGGATCCATAGCCACGACGGTGGTTGAAGGCACTCCATTGTTCGGAGGTGCCTATGACTAATTCTTTTGTTATATATATATATATATATATATATTCATTTTGGGTACGACGGAGCCTTGTTCCGTCCATATGTAGAGTATGTCAGTAGAGGCTCGTAGATACGCAGTGTGGGTTAGATGGTCTCATGAGATAACATTGTACGGTATATATTACTTGTTTTGGCCGGAAGGCGTCTGTATATAAAGCACTTATGTTCCTATATAAATCATGATTTCCTATAATTCATGCATTAGCGAGCAGAGAGCATCAATAGAGTAAAATGAAGAATAGAATAAGCGGTGCTCGTGGGTAGCCTCGGGTACCCGTCGCGGCCCCTAGCTGGGTCGTGACAAAAGTGGTATCAAAGCAGTTCGTCCTAGGAAGTGTCTACGAGCCGTGTCTAGTAGAGTCTTGTTTATGGTGTGTTGCGCGCCACGCTAATAAACAAGGGGCTACAGGCATTTAGGAAAATGACCGTCTTTCTTCTTATGAAATCGTGCGATAGAGCCATATATAAGATTGTATCTTCCCTAATAGTGCGTTGTGATTTCAGAGATGCCGCCAAAAGGAAAAGCTAAGGCCGCCCAGAAGGGCAAAGCAACGACAAAGAGGCGGGCGGAAAGAGAGCCGCCTATGAATGTTGAGGAAGGAGAGTCCCATCGTGAGGCTTCACCTAGTGCCTCCACTACTCCTCCTATTAAAGAAGGGTCTTCTATTCCAGTTCCTCCCCGAAGCTTCGGGTCAACAAGTAGCCGAGGCTATTAACCTATTGACACAATTGGTTGCCGCCTGTGCACAAAGGCAAAATGCGGGGCCGAGTGATCGTTCATCTAGTACGAGAGCCCGTGATTTCATGGCCCTAAATCCCCCGGAATTCTTTGGGTCAAAGCCGGAAGAAGACCCGCAAAATTTCATTGATGAAGTGTCCAGGACTTTACAGATTATTCATGCTTCTGAGACCGAGTCCGTGGAGTTGGCTTCTTATAGACTCCGCGATGTGGCGGTGTTGTGGTACAAGAATTGGATAGCAACAAGAGGCGAGAATGCATCTCCACCCGTGTGGCAAGAGTTTGAGGATGCCTTTATTCGTCACTATCTGCCACCTGAAGTTCGCCGAGCTAGAGCGGACAGATTCCCCGAACCTAAAGCAAGGGAGCATGAGCCCCGAGAGTATAGTATGAGGTTCAATTCTTTGGCCAGGTATGCTTCAGCTATAGTGGCCGACATGGGAGACAGGGTTTATCGATTTGTGAGTGGACTAGGGCCACATATATATAAAGAATGTTTGACGGCCTCTTTGCAAGACGGGATGGACATTTCCCGAATACGGTGCCCATGCCCGAATCTTGAGGAACGACAACCGCCCCAAAGAAGTGATCGCGATAATGACCGAAGACAGGGCAAGAGGGCCAGATCTATGGGGGCGAGTAGTGAGTATAGAGGGGGACCGAGACAAACGTATTCTAGGCACTCAGGTCAGTCAGCGACCAGTGCGCCTCCTAGGTTTCCAGATAGGAGGGTTGATCGCTCTTTCCAAGTAGGACAGGGCCAGAGTTCGAAGGCCTCTGATTCTCAGTTTAGAGGGGACTACAGTCAGCAGAGACCTCCGGTACCACGGTGCAGACAGTGCGGCAGATTGCATTCCGGACAATGTCGTCTGGGTTCGGATGCTTGTTATACTTGTGGGCAGGTTGGTCATATGATGAGAGATTGCCCGTCAGCGAGAGGCAGGGGTGGGACTCAGCCTACAGGTTCAGTAGCGGGTTCGTCCTCAGCACGCCCGACAGCACAGACTTCGCAGATTGCGGCAGGTAGAGGTAGAGGCAGAGGGGGAGTATCCACTTCAGGAGGTGCCCAGGCCCGTGTATATGCACTAGCGGGTCGACAGGATCTTGAGTCCTCCCCAGACGTCGTTACAGGTACCTTGATTATATTCTCTCGTGACGTATATGCTCTGATTGATCCGGGTTCTACCTTTTCATATATTACTCCGTATATTGCTAATTGTATTGGGGTGAGACCCGAGTCAATTAAACCTTTCGAGGTATCCACTCCGGTTGGTGATCCCGTAATAGCGAGACAAGTGTATAGGGGTTGTGTAGTGATTATATGTGATCGCCAGACAAAGGATGATTTGATTGAATTGGAAATGATTGACTTTGACGTAATCATGGGTATGGATTGGTTGGCATCATGCTACGCTAATGTCGATTGTCGAACGAAGGTGGTCCGATTCCAATTCCCGGGAGAGCCCGTACTTGAATGGAAGGGTAATACAGCTTCCCCAAAGGGTAGGTTTATTTCCTACCTTAAGGCGAGAAAGATGATCGCTAAAGGTTATATCTATCATCTAGTTCGAGTGCATGACACAGAGGTAGAAGTACCAACTTTTCAATCAGTTCCGGTAGTGAGCGAATTCCCAGATGTGTTTCCAGATGAACTACCAGGTCTTCCTCCAGAAAGAGAGATTGATTTCGCTATTGATGTATTACAAACACCGAGCCTATCTCTATTCCTCCCTATCGAATGGCTCGGAGAATTGAAAGAGCTAAAGGCGCGGTTGAAGGACTTACTTGAAAAGGGGTTCATTAGGCCCATTCATCACCGTGGGGAGCCCCAGTCTTGTTTGTGAGAAAGAAGGATGGTTCCCTACGAATGTGTATTGATTATAGGCAGTTGAACAAAGTGACGGTGAAGAACAGGTATCCGCTTCCAAGGATCGATGACTTATTCGATCAATTGCAGGGTTCTAAGTGGTTTTCCAAGATAGACCTGAGATCGGGTTATCATCAAGTGAGGATTAGAGAAGAAGATATTCCCAAAACAGCCTTCAGAACGAGATATGGCCACTACGAATTCCGAGTGATGTCGTTCGGGTTGACGAATGCTCCGTTGTGTTCATGAACCTGATGAATAACGTATTCAGGCCTTTCTTAGACTTGTTTGTGATTGTATTTATTGACGATATTCTGGTGTATTCCCGCACAGAATCCGAACATGCAGATCATCTAAGGATTGTTCTTGGTGTCCTCCGAGCCCGGAAATTGTATGCTAAATTTTCGAAGTGTGAGTTCTGGTTGAATTCGGTAGCATTTCTGGGTCATGTTATTTCGAGTGATGGTATTCGAGTTGACACTCAGAAAATAGAAGCTGTGAAGACTTGGCCAAGACCTACGACGCCCACAGAAGTTCGTAGCTTTCTGGGTTTGGCAGGCTACTACAGAAGGTTCGTGGAGGGCTTTTCATCTATTTCAGCCCCACTCACGAAGTTAACCCAGAAGTCGGCAAAATTTCAGTGGACCGAGGCTTGTGAACGTAGTTTCCAAGAGTTGAAAAACAGGTTGACTTCAGCTCCAGTTTTGACACTTCCAGAAGGGTCAGATGGTTATGTTGTGTATTGTGACGCCTCGGGGGTCGGATTGGGATGCGTATTGATGCAGCATGGTAAGGTTATTGCCTACGCTTCGAGGCAGTTGCGACAACATGAGAAGAATTACCCAACTCACGACCTTGAATTAGCGGCGGTTATTCATGCCTTGAAGATATGGAGGCATTACTTGTACGGTGTAAGTGTTGACATTTACACAGATCATAAGAGTCTCCAATATATTTTCAAACAGAAAGAATTGAATCTGCGACAGAGGCGATGGTTAGAACTATTAAAAGATTATGATGTGAATATTCTATATCATCCGGAAAAGCTAATGTGGTAGCCGACGCGCTTAGCCGCCGGTCAATGGGCAGTTTAAGTGAGACTCCTTCGGAGAGGAAAGAAATGATTTACGAGCTTCGTCAGTTAGCCAACCTTGGGGTACGCGTGGATGATTCAGGAAAGACAGGAGTTAGTATTCATAATCCCGCAGTCTCGCCCTTAGATGCTGAAATCAAAGAGCGTCAGTACGCAGATCCTAAATTGTGCCATTACAGGGATGCATCGCATGAGAAGGAGAAATCTCCGTTTGAAATTTCCCTAGATGGAATCCTTAGATATCGGGGCAGACTATGTGTGCCAGATGTGGCAAATTTGCGCCAACAATTCTAGAAGAAGCACATTATTCCCGGTATTCTATTCATCCCGGTGCAACGAAGATGTATCATGACCTCGGGATAATGTCGGTGGGATGGCATGAAGCGAGATATAGCCGAATTTGTAGCACGGTGTACGAATTGCCGGCGAGGTAAAAGCCGAACATCGAAGCAGGAGGGTTACTACAAGCTATAGAAATACCTACTTGGAAATGGGAAGTGATCAACATGGATTTCATTGTGGGACTACCCCGTTCTCGTAGTAAGTATGATTCTATATGGGTGATCGTGGACAGACTGACAAAAGCAGCCCATTTTCTTCCAGTCAGGACTACCTACGCGGCAGAAGATTATGCCAGATTATATCTCAAGGAAATTGTGCGACTCCATGGAATTCCATTATCCATTATCACGGATAGAGGAGCCCAATTTACAGCCAAATTCTGGAAGTCCTTTCAAGAAGGGTTAGGCACTCAAGTAAAGCTTAGCACCGCCTTCCATCCGCAGACCGATGGACAAGCTGAGTGAACCATTCAGACTTTAGAAGATATCTTTGCGAGCATGTGTATTGGATTTTGGTGGAAGTTGGGACGATCATTTACCGCTAATCGAGTTTGCATATAATAATAGCTATCACTCTAGCATTCGGATGGCTCCATACGAGGCCTTATATGGAAGGAAATGTAGATCTCCAATTGGATGGTTCGAGATAGGGGAGGCACGGTTAATAGGTCCCGAACCGATTCAAGAAGCGGTGGAGAAAGTTACAATGATCGAGATCGATTGTTAACAGCTCAAAGCCGTCAAAAAGTCCTATGCGGATAATCGCCGACGAGGCTTGGAATTTCAAGTCGGTGGATTGGGTATTTTGAAAGTATCACCAATGAAAGGGGTGATGAGATTTGGCAAGAAAGGAAAGCTAAGCCCTAGATACATCGGACCCTATGAAATAATTGGCAAGATGGGTCAGGTAGCTTACAAGTTGAATCTACCTTCGGAGCTTGAATCAGTCCACCCAGTGTTCCATGTTTCGATGCTCCGCAAATGCGTTGGAGACCCTACAAGAATAGTTCCAGTTGATGATATTCAGGTGACGAGCGGCATATGAAGAAGTGCCGGTTGCCATTTTAGATAGACAAGTAAAGAGGCTTCGAAATAAAGAGGTTGCTTCAGTTAAAGTCTTGTGGCGGAACAACAATCGGGAAGAGATGACTTGGGAAGCAGAAGAGCAGATGAGATTCAAGTACCCCAAATTGTTCCAACCCCAGAAGAAATACAGGATCAATCACTGACAAAATAAGGTATGTACATTTAAATTTTGCTTTGTTGGTCGCGTGTGGCCATAGTTGTGTTGATATTGTGTTGTAGCCCTGTGAGGCAATGATGTTATGGATTGCTGTGACAGGTTGGTAGTGTCAAATTACAGGGGAAACTCTGGCGAAATTTTTCTAGAATTCCCGATGATTTTACATTCGAGGACGAATGTTCCAAAAGGGGGGAAGAATGTTACACCTTGGAAAAATCCCCCGTACATGTACAGTGAATATGATAATAGAGGACATGTCGTATACAATGTTTTCACGAGTAGGAGAGAGTATTAGATGACCCTTAATGCGATTTTAAAGGCATACGATGCAAGGATAGAAAGTTGATAAGGAAGGCGGATCATACGTTGTGTATCGGATAAGAATTTTGAATAACGAGTCCACGATGGCATAATGATGTCTTAGAGAAGATTAATAATGCCCCTAATATTGATATTGAAGTGTTAAACAAGTTCCAAGAATGCTCCATAAGGATCGGAGATCAAACGAGACGACAAGAACGAAAATGGAATCACTGGGCATTATACGGTCCAATCTACGGGCCGTATAAATTATACCAGCCGTATAATTGGCCGTATAATTGGCCAAAGAAGGGACCAGCCACTGGACCGAATGTACGCCAGGACATACGGTCCGTATAAATAGTACGGACCGTATGTTGGTCCGTATGTTGTTGCCCGACCAGTTTTTAATACACTTATGGGATCATTTTCTCATTTCATTTTTTTTTTCACTCATCTTTCACTCTCCAACCCAAGAACCCTCTAGAACATTCTCCAAACACTTCAAGCACAAGAAAACCAAGGAAATCAAGGATCAACAACATCAAATTCATGAACCGAGTGTATGAAACCCAAGTAAAGTTTATCTTCCTCAAGGAAAATCAAAAGAGAGAAAATAGGGTTTTGGTGCTAGAAGGGAAACTCCACTCAAGACTTGTTCTACCACCATCCAAGGTAAGTTTCATGATCTTTTCAAGTTGTTTAAGGTATTGGAAGGTTAAGATACCCGAATTATAGAAAAGCATAGCAAATGGGTCATTCAAGAGTAAATAGTGTCATAATTGAAGGATAGTAGAATTGAATCATGAATGTTGGAGCGTTGTGATTATAAATATGTTATAAATGACATGTAGACTATGAGATAGGTATGAAGTATGCGAAATTATGATGGTGGGCTACAAACTATAAATGTGAGTTAATTGGAAGAAAATGGTGGATTTTGCTAAATGTACATAAATGGTGATTGTTGATTGTGATATTGTGAGTGGTATTGTGAATGTTGGGAGTTGATATAGAACATGGGAAAAGTAGTAGAAATAAAGGAAATGCTGCCCAATTTTTCCTAGAATTAACGACGCGTTATTGTAGTTGGTTAACTAATGTTAATTCGGATTCTTTCATGAAGGTAGCGACGTGATATCAAAGGAGAACAAGCGAGGGTAGTTAGTTAAACGACAAAGGTATGTGAGGCTAGTCCCTTCTTTCCAAATGGCATGAATCCCATAGTAGAAGCTCTTTTACTCTTCATGAGTTCATGTATTTCAAGAAGCTAAAAGCCTAGATCCGTAATGTCTATATAAGATAAGAGATATGATGTGATGATGCTACTTATTGCCTACACTCACCTCATATGTTGATTCCTTCGAGGTGAGGCAGATTGCTTATAATTGCCCATAGTAAGATCGGGGGTTCACGACCTTCCGTCACCCCGATAGAACACAATTAGTTGTGAGTCTCTTGCATGTATATATATGATAAGTACATTATTATGAGCATTGCATGACAAAAGCATAACATGATAAGTATAAGAGTATGATATGAGCATATTAAGAGTATGACAGAGCATATTACACCGTGCCTAGTTGGCCGGGCAGTCACCGCCAAGGCGGACAGCTATACGTTTACACCATGGCCAAATGGCATGGGCAGCACCACTAGTGGGCGGCATGAGATGGTACCCGGACGCGGGAGGCCTGGACGCGGGCTAATATTATTGATGATCACACCGTACCGATAAGGACGGGCAGTTTGCATGTCATGCATATATGAGATTATGAGAAGTATGAGTAAGACAGCATGCATCACTTCTTTTATGATTGTCATTCAGATGTTTCATATTGATGTTCGTATTATATTAACCCTGTCTTTCTTACTGTTTATGCCTCTCATACTCAGTACATTATTCGTACTGACGTCCGTTTCTTGGACGCTGTGTTCATGCCCACAGGTAGACAGGGAGCTGAGCTTGACCCAGATCCATAGCCCTGACAGCTGGTTGAAGGCACTCCATTGTTCGGAGGTGCCTACGACTAATTCTTTTGTTGTATATATATATATATATATATATATATATATTCATTTTGGGTACGACGGAGCCTTGTTCCGTCCATATGTAGAGTATGTCGGTAGAGGCTCGTAGATACGCGGTGTGGGTTAGATGGTCTCATGAGATAACATTGTCTTGTATATATTACTTGTTTTGGCCGGAAGGCGTACGTATATAAAGCACTTATGTTCCTATATTATGTTCCTATATAAATCATGATTTCCTATAATTCATGCATTAGCGAGCCGAGCGTACCTCTTAGCAAGAGAGCATCAATAGAGTAAAATGAAGAATAGAAGTCTATAGCGCCCATGAATATATACTCCATGTATAAATATCGGCGTCTATAGCGCCCATAAATATATGAAAACTCCATGTATAAATATCGGCGTCTATAGCGCCCATAAATATATGAAAATTCTATGTATAAATATCGGCGTCTATAGCGCTCTGACTCTGCTATTAAATAATGTACTTATACCATGTTCATTTATTAGCGCGCATATAGCGCTCTGATTCTGTTATCGTTATCGTCGTAGAAGTATTCTCATTAAAGTAGTTACAACACTTATTGTTTAATAATCAAAGCACTAAAGAAAACCTGAGAACAGTGGGCCCACCTCGAGTCAAATGAGGTGGCGTGCTCAATTTACCTATAATGCGTGTCGTGACGTTACTTATGAAGGCCTTAGGGTAATCGGGTCTTATCCTTGCACGTTCTAGAATATTTAGACACTTCTTTCACAATTCAAGTACTTTTAGTTCAATCTTACTGAATGAATAGTACCTATTTTCAATCGCGGATTTCTAGAGTTAGGAAAGTCCCCGAGGCGCGAAATCAAACCTATACGTCTAAGACATGCCAAGAAAGGAAGGGGGAACCTTACATACCTCTTTCGGCCTCTTTAGCTATTCCGAATTCGCGTCGCAATCTCGTCAAAATCTGCAAATTGGTCATATTTACCAAAACTCTTATTAGGGTCCTTAGAGTTGAATTCTTAAGGAGGCACTTGGCTACCGAAATTTCGGCAGCACTTCCTCTGTAAATATACCATCCTCAACATTCAACATAGCCGAATTCTCAACAACAACAATCCGGGAATTCAAACCCGGCCAAACTATTAACATAATTCAACAACAATACTAACAATTTCCAATTCAATCAATTTACAACTTCTTCCAAAACTTTCCAATTTTAATGAAAATAATAACAACCAAAACACTAAATAAAATTGGCTCAATCACAAGTCTCTTTTCATAAGATTATTATACATTCCATTAGCGACATAGTATTCGCAACGCAACGACAACCAAAACACTAAATAAAATTGGCTCACCCTTTTTCATTGTTCAACACATATACACGGCTTACACCTACAATACACAACTCACGGCCACAACATGTTGGCATGACTACCACTTCTCCAAAATCATTCAACCTTCCTTATCAACATAGCATCCACAATGATAGCAACCAAACACTAAATAAAATAATTGGCACATAATTTCCATACACACACACATGGATATACATGCACGGCTACCTCCTCTTTTTCATATTTCTCATGAATTTCACTTCTTTTTGTATACTACAACATGCAATAATATCCATAACATAAAAAAAAGAAATGAATTCTTACCTTCTCTTCAATTCTTCACTTTGCTAGAAATTTAAACTTGCATGAACATGAAACTTTCTTGCTCCAATGGACACCTAACCTTGTTAGGGACCTTTCAATTGGTAGAAAATAATTGTTGGAGAATTTTTTTGAATTTCCTTGGATTTTTCCTCCTTGGCCGATTGGCCTAGCTCTTTCTCCTTTTTTTTTTTTGTTCTTGTTTTCCTTGAAATTTCTAGAAAATTATGGAGCAAGGATGACTTGGTCATCTATTTATTGACCAAATTTTTCCCTATTTATAAATAGGTCCTTCAATCTTAAAAAAATGACTACATGAACCCTCTCTTATCTTTCTTGAATGCTCTAGAGGTTTGACCAATTAAGATGACTTAGTCATCTTATTTGTTGCCATGCATAAACTAATCATGGGCCTAACCCATGTACATGGCCGGTTGGGCCTTGCCCATTTCTTTAAAAAATTCAAGCCCATTTATTTTTGGGCTAGTTCTTGTAATTCATGAAACGTTTTTCCAACTTCCAAATTTGCCCTTCGTCTTTCTCCAAATTTTCACGGGTCGTATTGCGAATTTCCTTTTATGCCCTTGACCTTTCTTAATATTTCCGCTTCTAAATTTTTCCACAAGCACTCCTATGCCAAACAAAATAAAATGCGGCCTTGCTTATTGGCTTCCCGCGATTGCCTTGAATTATCCGATTGCACTAAAATGCGGGATATAACATCCTCCCCCCCTTTAAAACATTCGTCCTCGAATGTTAAACTGACCTCATGGGGCATTATAATTCTTCGGGGAGGTCTCCTTCGCAGACATCTCACTTATCACTCAACATATCTACCCCTTCTGCTAGTCTAGTCCGTCTCCGCTTACATGACTTTTATAGGGTTTCTAGCCACTCTACACGCCCTAATTTACACTGGGCTGCCTAACTTTGCATTCGTCTCTTTTGTTCCCTTATTTACGAAATTTTCGCCCTACTTCCCTGGGGGGTCACCCATCCTGAAATTGCTCTCACCCTAGCACGCTTAACCTTGAAACTTTAATACATTTCAACGTCTTAGCGTTAGTATTTTCGCCGCCGCTCCCTCGTACTACTCATATCACATAATACGGAACAAGTTAGGGTCTTAGCAGTTTTCAAATCGCCCACGTAACACATCTTTTCTCTTGTTTACAGTTCTGCCCTCCGCAATCTCTAGTATTCGCTTTTACCTGTACGTATAGCTACTCTTCGTCCTAATTTCCGAATTCTTAATATGTTTAGCAATACAAAGGCAGCGTAGGATATGATAGAATTCGAATCAACTGACACGCGTATCATAGAAGGTGCCGAAAAAGTACCTGTGGCCGCGTCTGCGGAAGGCTCAGGGTCCTGTCGCCCTGTTAGTGCATATAGGCGGTGGGGAGGGCCGGCTGAACTGGATGCTCCTCCTCTACCTCGGCCGCGTCCCGCCGGCTTGGGAAGTCCGTCCGGGAGGGCGTACGGTCGACGATGAACCAACCGCGGCCCGGCGGGCTGGGCTTGGTCTCCCTCATACCTCAGTGGGCAATCACGCATCCGATGGCCAACCCGCCCGCAAGTATAGCAAGCACCTGTGCCTGCGAGACACTCTCCAGAGTGTGGCCTACCACATCGCGCGCACCGCGGCGGGGGTGGCATCATTCTCGCTAGAATCGGCTCTATCCTCGGGGCTCGAAGCTCTATCGCAAACCGAGGAGGTGCACCGGCCGCCGATTGGCCCGAATACCTAAATTGCTCCCGTGCCCGTCCCCCTCTATACTCGCTCTCGGCCCCGGGAACCGCCCCTTTTTCCGGAGCCTCGATCCGGATAGGGGCGCTCTTCTCCGCGTGGCCGGTGTTGTTCCTCCGGTGCTCGGGCATGAGCCCGGATACGGCAATAGTCATTCCGTCCCGGAGTGAAGCCGTCGACACTCCTTAATTATATGCGGCCCCAACCCACTCACAAATCGATGTATATGATCCCCCATATCAGCGATCATGGCTGGGGCATACCTGGCCAGCGAATTAAAGCGGAGGCTGTATTCCCTAACGCTCATATTTCCTTGCTTGAGGTTTAAGAACATATCAGCTCGAGCTCGCCGGACCTCCGGCGGTAAGAAATGTCGCAGAAATGCCTCAGTAAATTCCTGCCAAACCGGGGGAGGGGCATTTGCTCCCCTCGAAGATCTCCAACCGTCATACCACAGATCGCTACATCCCGCAATCCGTACGATGCCAATTCCACCGACTCGTATCCGAAGCATGTATAATCCTCGGTGTCCTCGCCGTCTCGTCTATGAAATTTCGCGGGTCTTCCTCTCGGTTTTGACCCATAAAACTCCGGGGTCTTAGGGCGATGAAATCACGGGCCCTAGCACTTCATCGTCCTGTCTCCCGGTCCGTATCTTGCCGCCGAGCTCTGTGCGGCAACTAACTGAGTCAATAGCTGGATGGCCTCTGCCACCGGCTGGCCCGGGGCTGCTGTCTCGCCCTCCTGGGCTGCCCTAGCTTTCTTCTTCGGCGGCATTACTGAAACCATAACATAGGGTTAGGAAAGGAATATAGAAACCTGGTAGCATAGCTCTATCGCACGATTTCAGAATACAAAGAAGGTCATATTTCCTAAATGCCCTGTAGCCTCCTGTTTATAAGTGTGGCGCGCTACACACCCATAACCAAGACTCTTCGGACACGGCTCGTAGACAAACCCCTAGGACCGAACCGCTTCCGATAGCCACTTCGTCACGACCCAACTAGGGGCCGTGACGGAACCCGATACTTGTACCGAGCACCCCTTACTTATCATTTCACCCGTACCTCTTAGCAAGTCATATGAACGGTGCTCTTTTTTTTTTTTTAACTAAACATTAACATTATATATACTTACTTCATTATAAACATAGACCAGTTAGCTTCGCTATCACTTTATACAACGGCGTCAAGATGCCAAAATACCACATTTCGAACCGTACATCACTGACTGAACGTGTCTGTCCACGAGCCTCTAGACATACTATACATATACATAAGAAGGGCCAAGCTCTGTCATGCCCGAATATACACATACAAAACAGTACCAAGGAAGTGAGGCTCCGGAACAACTGGAGCGCTGTCAAGTGCGGCTGGTAGAGCTTCTAGGGATCAAATCCGCCTGTCTGCTGACCTGCGCGGCATGAAACGCAGCGCCCACAAGAAGGGGCGTCAGTACGAATAGTGTACCGAGTATGTAAGGCATGAATAGTAATATGCGAGAACATAAATCATGCGTAAAGACATAAAAGAATTACAACTCAAGTCCTGGGGTAGAAACATAACCTGTACAATAAGTGCCCTTGCGTAAACCGTGCTTTCTTAGCTTTCCTTACTCATTTATATATATACACATACATACATAAAAATAGAATATATAATATTGCCGAGGCGTCGGCGGCCGATCCATTTGACCATAAATATGCACATCCCGCGTCCGGCATCCCGCGTCCGGGACGATATCAAGTCATGTAATGCCAACTGATCAGGTGGATATGCGTATATAACGCTCTGCCATTACCTCCCTCTTCCCCATAAGTATATGAAAATTCCATGTATGAATATCGGCGTCTATAGCGCCCATGAATATATGAAAACTCCATGTATAAATATCGGCGTCTATAGCGCCCATAAATATATGAAAACTCCATGTATAAATATCGGCGTCTATAGCGCCCATAAATATATGAAAATTCTATGTATAAATATCGGCGTCTATAGCGCTCCCGACTCGCTATTAAATAATGTACTTATACCATGTTCATTTATTAGCGCGCATATAGCGCTCTGATTCTGTTATCATTATCGTCGTAGAAGTATTCTCATTAAAGTAGTTACAACACTTATTGTTTAATAATCAAAGCACTAAAGAAAACCTGAGAACAGTGGGCCCACCTCGAGTCAAATGAGGTGGCGTGCTCAATTTACCTATAATGCGTGTCGTGACGTTACTTATGAAGGCCTTAGGGTAATCGGGTCTTATCCTTGCACGTTCTAGAATATTTAGACACTTCTTTCACAATTCAAGTACTTTTAGTTCAATCTTACTGAATGAATAGTACCTATTTTCAATCGCGGATTTCTAGAGTTAGGAAAGTCCCCGAGGCGCGAAATCAAACCTATACGTCTAAGACATGCCAAGAAAGGAAGGGGAAACCTTACATACCTCTTTCGGCCTCTTTAGCTATTCCGAATTCGCGTCGCAATCTCGTCAAAATCTGCAAATTGGTCATATTTACCAAAACTCTTATTAGGGTCCTTAGAGTTGAATTCTTAAGGAGGCACTTGGCTACCGAAATTTCGGCAAAGACTTCCTCTCCGTAAATATACCATCCTCAACATTCAACATAGCCGAATTCTCAACAACAACAATCCGGGAATTCAAACCCGGCCAAACTATTAACATAATTCAACAACAATACTAACAATTTCCAATTCAATCAATTTACAACTTCTTCCAAAACTTTCCAATTTTAATGAAAATAATAAAAATAATATGTATTCCAACAACAAAATGTCATTGTCTTCCATACAATAAAATTGGACTTCAATCACAAGTCTCTATTACTACAACTTCATAAGATTATTATACATTCCTTAGCGACATAGTATTCGCAACGCAACGACAACCAAAACACTAAATAAAATTGGCTCACCCTTTTTCATTGTTCAACACATATACACGGCTTACACCTACAATACACAACTCACGGCCACAACATGTTGGCATGACTACCACTTCTCCAAAATCATTCAACCTTCCTTATCAACATAGCATCCACAATGATAGCAACCAAACACTAAATAAAATAATTGGCACATAATTTCCATACACACACACATGGATATACATGCACGGCTACCTCCTCTTTTTCATATTTCTCATGAATTTCACTTCTTTTTGTATACTACAACATGCAATAATATCCATAACATAAAAAAAGAAATGAATTCTTACCTTCTCTTCAATTCTTCACTTTGCTAGAAATTTAAACTTGCATGAACATGAAACTTTCTTGCTCCAATGGACACCTAACCTTGTTAGGGACCTTTCAATTGGTAGAAAATAATTGTTGGAGAATTTTTTTGAATTTCCTTGGATTTTTCCTCCTTGGCCGATTGGCCTAGCTCTTTCTCCTTCTTTTTTTTTTTGTTCTTGTTTTCCTTGAAATTTCTAGAAAATTATGGAGCAAGGATGACTTGGTCATCTATTTATTGACCAAATTTTTCCCTATTTATAAATAGGTCCTTCAATCTTAAAAAAATGACTACATGAACCCTCTCTTATCTTTCTTGAATGCTCTAGAGGGTTTGACCAATTAAGATGACTTAGTCATCTTATTTGTTGCCATGCATAAACTAATCATGGGCCTAACCCATGTACATGGCCGGTTGGGCCTTGCCCATTTCTTTAAAAAATTCAAGCCCATTTATTTTTGGGCTAGTTCTTGTAATTCATGAAACGTTTTTCCAACTTCCAAATTTGCCCTTCGTCTTTCTCCAAATTTTCACGGGTCGTATTGCGAATTTCCTTTTATGCCCTTGACCTTTCTTAATATTTCCGCTTCTAAATTTTTCCACAAGCACTCCTATGCCAAACAAAATAAAATGCGGCCTTGCTTATTGGCTTCCCGCGATTGCCTTGAATTATCCGATTGCACTAAAATGCGGGATATAACAGTATGAAGATCCTCAATTGAATCATTATAGAAATCCATGTCATGAAAAAGAGAAGTCCCCATTTGAAACTTCTGTAGAGGGAGTCCTTAGATACCGAGGCAGGCTATGCGTTCCGAATGTTACAGAATTGCATCGTCGGATTCTAGAAGAAGCTCATTATTCTCGGTATTCTATCCATCCAGGAACGACAAAAATGTATCATGATCTCAAGATGATGTATTGGTGGGATGGCATGAAAAGAGACATAGCAGAATTTGTAGCCCAATGTCCAAATTGCCAGCAAGTGAAGATAGAACATCAAAAGCCAGGGGGATTATTGCAAGCAATGGAAATTCCTACTTGGAAATGGGAAGTAATCAATATAGATTTCATGGTGGGATTACCTCGTTCTCGAGGCAAGTATGATTCTATATGTGTGATTGTGGATAGATTGACGAAAGCAGCTAATTTCCTTCCTGTCAGAACCATATACTCAGCAGAAGATTATGCAAGATTGTACCTTAAGAAGATTGTGCGACTTCATGGTATTCCAATATCCATTATTTCAGACAGAGGAGCGCAATTTACAGCCAAGTTCTGGAAATATTTCCAAGAAAGTTTGGGTACTCAAGTAAAGCTTAACACGGCATTTCATCCGCAAACGGATGGACAAGCCGAACGTACTATTCAGACTTTGGAGGATATGCTAAGAGCATGTATTCTAGATTTCGGTTGTAGTTGGGACGACCACTTACCCCTAATTAAGTTTTCATATAATAATAGCTATCATTCCAGTATCCAAATGGCTCCGTATGAAGCTTTATATGGAAGGAAGTGCAGATCTCCAATTGGATGGTTTGAAGTCGGAGAAGTGCGATTAATAGGCCCTGAGTTGATTCAGCAAGCAGTAGAAAAAGTCAAGGTGATTCGAGATCGATTGTTGACAGCCCAAAGTCGCCAAATATCTTATGCGGACAACCGCCGGTAAGACTTAGAATTTCAGGTTGATGATTGGGTGTTCCTGAAGGTGTCTCCAATGAAAGGTGTGATGAGATTTGGCAAGAACGGGAAATGGAGTCCCCGCTACATTGGACCCTATAAGATTATCCGCAAAGTGGGTGAAGTGGCTTATGAACTAGACTTGCCTTCAGAGCTTGAATTAGTTCATCCAGTTTTCCATGTCTCAATGCTCCGCAAGTTTGTTGGAGATCCTACAAAGATTGTGCCAATATATGACGTTCAAGTGATAGAAAGGCTAGTTTATGAAGAAGTGCCTATTGCTATCTTAGACAGGCAAGTACGAAGACTTCAGAACAAAGAAGTAGCTTCAGTTAAAGTCTTGTGGCGAAATAACAACCGAGAAGAAATGACTTGGGAAGCAGAAGAGAAGATGAAATCCACATACCCGCATCTATTTCATCCCCCAGAAGAGATCTATGATGAGACATCGAGATTACAAGGTATGTATGTTTTTCTTTTATGCATATGGGTCGTGTGTGACCAATTTATATTGCTATTGTGTTGTGGCCCTGTGAGGCAATGTTATTATAAGTTGTTGTGACGGGATGGTAGTGCCATATTACGGGGAGACCGGCAAAATTTTTATAGAATCCCCGTTGACTTAACATTCGAGGACGAATGTTCCAAAAGGGGGGAAGAATGTTACACCTGGGAAATTTCCCGTTAGCGTACAGTGAATAGACTAATGAAGGGCATGACGTGTGCGATGTTTTGATAAGAAAGGAATAGCCTTTAATGGTCCTAATTAAGATTTTCAAAGACATTTAAGTTAAGGAAAGAAAGTTATTAAGGGAAGCAAGTCATATAATGTGTGACGGACAAGATTTATGAGTATCTAGCTAACGATGTTTTAATGAAGCCTTGAGAATGACTTATAACATCCCTTAGATTGGTATTGAGGTGTTAAACAAGTGTCAAAAAGGTTCCATAAGGATCGGAGATTAAACGAGTCGACGAAAATAATTTCGGAACCACTGGGCATTATACGGCCTAACAAACTGGCCGTATAAATTATAATGGCCGTATGTATGGCCGTATAATCAGCCCAGAATGGTATGTCTCACTAGACCAGAACTATGGCCAGACATACGGCCAGTAGAAAATATACGGACCGTATGTTGGTCCGTAGATCTTGGTCGGGACAGATTATGAATTAATATAAGGGACCTCTCTTTTATTTCATTTTTCATTTCATTCCCACTCCACAAGTCAAGAAACCTCTAGAACATTCTCTCCACACTTTATCCACAAGAACACATAGGAAATTGATGATCAACTTCATCAAACCAACAAGAATCAAGAGTGTGAAACCCATTAAAGTCATCCAAACCAAGAAAATCCCAAGAGAGGTGAGATAGGGTTTTGGTGCAAGAAGGATACTTCCACTCAAGACTTGTTTCTATGCTATCTAAGGTAAGTTTCATGGTATTTTCATGATGTTTGAAGTATTGATAAGTTGAAACACTTGGATTGTGGAAGAGTATAGAAGATGGGTCATAAATGTGTGAATAGTATTATTGTTGAGTAGTAATTGGAATGAATCATGAAAATGGATATGTTGAGATTATAAATACGTTATAAATGACATTTAGAATATGGAATAAGTATTGTATGTGAAAGAACACGATAGTGAGCTTTGGTCATGATTATGGAGAATTTGGAGTGAAATTGTGGAATGTGGGCAATGCAATTGAATGAAGATTGTTGTTTATGATATTGTGATGGTTGTTATAAATGTTTGGGATTTCATATGGAATATGGAGGAAGTCGTATAAACAAAGGAAATTCCGCCCAATTTTCTCTAGCTCTAGTAAGCTCATTCTTATAATTGTTTAGCTAATGTCGATACGAATTCTCTTGAAGGTAGAACATGTGCATTAAAGGAGAACAAGCAAGCGATAGATTAGTTAAACAACAAAGGTATGTGAGGCTAGTCCTTTCTTTCTAAGGCATGAATCTTATGGCATGAATTTCCTATCTTCAAGCAAACCAAGAGCCCTTGTTCATAAATAGCTATATGAGATAAGAGATACGATATGAGCACGATAATGATGATGATAAGCTTAAGTCTAAAGATTCTAGAGTCCATGAGATGATGTTCCTATAAAGCTAATGAAGCTATCTATAATCTATTGATGTTGATTATTGTGTACACCCACCTTATATGCTAATTCCTTCAAGGTGAGGCAGAATGCTTGTAAATGCTCCATAATGGAATCGGGGGTTTACGACCTTACGTCACCCCGATAAGATATAGTTTTCCATGACTTCCGTACGAGGCATTATGATGAATTATGATATGTATATTATGATGAGCATATGATGATGATATGACACCGCGCCTATATGGCCAAGCAGTCACCTCCAAGGCGGGTAGCTATACACCGTGGCCAGATGGCATGGGCAGACACCACTAGTGGGAGACATGAGATGGTACCCCGGACGCGGGAGGCCTGGACGCGGGCTAATGTTATTGATTATCACACCGTACCTATATGGTCGGGTAGCTTATACATTTATGCATATATGACATGATGATGATTATGACAGTAAGCCAGCATGCATCATTCCTTTTATGATTCAGTCAGTTATAGATTGCTCCTCATTTGATGCCTCCTAATTTCATTGATGTTTCATTATTGTTTATGCCTCATATACTCAGTACAATGTTCGTACTGACGTCCTTTTCCTTGGACGCTATGTTCATGCCCACAGGTAGACAGGGAGACGGTGCAGATCCATAGGAGCTATCAGCAGATTTACAGGAGCCCTCCTTTATTCCGGAGGTGCTATTTTGAGACAATATTTTGTGTACATATATTTTGGACACGACGGAGTCCTGTCCCGTCCATATGTCTAGTACTCTAGTAGATGCGCAATATGGGTAGTATGGTCTCACAGTCTTTCATGTATATGCACGCAAATATGTATTATTTTGATAGTCGAAGGGCTTATGTTTATAAAAATAAATATGTTTCAAATGCTAATAGTTTCTATGATTATGAGCAGAAGAATTATGAATGAGAGCAGATAAGTAACAGAATGAGCGGTGTTCGGTGGTTAGCCCTGGATACCCGTCATGGCCCGTAGTCGGGTCGTGACACTCGCTCCTCGGGCCTACTTGAAAATCTCCACCACGCCCAGTCTGGGATCACCCTCTTATACTCTGAGAACCATCTCTAGCTGGTTGGGAACCGCCACAAGAACCATGGGAAGTACCGCGGCCTGACTGAGCACCGCCCCTCTAAGAAGTCCCACATCGATCACCAGATGATATAGGAGTCCTCGGTGGCTGATAATCCCGCCTGAGTCGGGGACATCTCCTAACAACATGCCCAACCTCTCCATAAGAATAACAGGTAATAGGAGATGAATGTTGGTATACAGAAACTGAAGACCCGGACGAAGCAGCCCTGTCCATTGGTCTGGAGAACAAACTCTCAGGAGCTCTCTGCTTAGGTGGCTCATTGGGGGAAACCTATAATGCTGAATGCAGGGGATGGCCGGAATATGGCTGATGCGGCCTCAAAAACTGACCAGAGCCCCTCGAACCAAAATGCCCAAAACTTCCAGTCTAACGTGGCCTCTTGTCACCACCACCAAAAGCAGGGACCTTAGCGTCCTCAACCATAGAAGCATGCTCGATAATGGACTGGGAGGAAGCCCTCATAGGCTCCATATGAAGATAAGGAATCTGTAGAGAGCCTACTAGCCTCCTAGCAAAATGCCTGATCCTATCGGCCTCAGTAGGGATCAACGGAGTAGAATAACGGGCCAGATAAAGGAAACGAGTCACATAGGACTCTAAAGACATGCCCTTCTTGTCACACCCCGACTTTAATAGGGTGTGATGGGCACCCGACCCCATATTCGGAGCCGAGCGAACCCACTAACTCTTATTACACATATGAACTTATGAATTAGTAAGAAATAAATACATAGAATTTTTTTTTTTCTTTTTCATAAGTAAAATCTAACATCATATAAGACTCGTAACACGAGACGTAATAACATGCCGGCTGTTGGAGCCGCTTACAAACTGACAACCCAATACCCACGACTCGTACGCAAAGTCTCTAACTCGAACATGGCATCATAGCATAGGACTCTTGACCCGGCAACCCTCCGAGCAAATGGAGATGCCAACTCCGTGGAACATCGTCTATAATAGCGTTTGATCATCGGGGTGTACACGCGCCCCCCCCCCCCCCCCATGAAACGCCCCCCGAAGAAGAGGGGTCGACGAGCATTGTACTGAGTATGTAAGGCGGGAATAGTAACATAGTAGAATATATAAGCATGAATAATAACAAGATTTCATATCGTGAGGTAAAGGGATGATCTGTACATATGAACAATGTCTGCATAGTAAACATAGAATTTATGTCATATCATGTTAAATCACGGTATCATAGCATATCATAGTATATCATAGGATCATAGCGTATCATAGTATATCATAGGATCATAGCGTAACATAGTAAGTCATAGCATAGCCGATCATAGCATAGTAGGTCATAGCATAGCACCGAACAATGTCGGCTCGCCCACATAGCACCGAAATACATCGGCTCGCCCATATATCCCGCGTCGGGCATCCGCGTCCGGGATGATAAACAGTGACAGTGTGGCAATGAAACATAGTTCCCTTCCCAATTATCCCTACCCCCCACCCCATGTACATATACATATATACATAGGTCATATAAGCATGCAGGAGAGCCCAAGAAAATCATATATTCATCGGAGTGACGTAAGGTCGGGAACCTCCGATTATATTATATTATGGAATAACTATGGGCGCTTGCCTCACCTGGAAGGGACGATTAATATAAGGCGAGACTATCAATGGAGAGTAATAGCATGAGAAAGCATAAAACAGGACCATAAGGCATCGTTTTGTATACTTGGAATCTTTAAAGGAAACATTATTCATGAGTAAAGTTGAGGATTCAAGAAATAGTTTAACGTTCTCATCTTGTCACTGGAATCATAGACTTGGAACCTTTAATCATAGAATCATCATTTTCATCATAGAACCGTAGTCGTCGTTTTAGTCATTAAGGCTTTCAATATTGTAAAACTTGGTTTTTGGAGAAAAATGAATATTTTGGAAAACATTTGTAAACTTTTAGGAAGGAAAATCATGCCTTGGAATCGAGGGATTTGTTAAAACAACTATTATTTAGTGGTCGGAGGGATGTCCAAAGGTTTCCTTAAATTATAGTACGGAAATAAACCAAGGTGGAGCCATAGGAGGAAATTAGGGAATAGTGGGCCCACCTCCAGTCGGCTGAGGTGGCGTATCAAATTTACGCATATTACAATTTATGGCGTCACTTGTGAGGATCTTAGGGCAATCGAGTCCTATTTGTGTAAGTTCGGATGTTTAAGAAGCTTTTCCGACATTTCACGCAAGTTCTAATTCAATTTCTCTTGAATGAATAGTAGTTAGTTTCCAATCTCGGATTTCTAGGAAAGGAATTACCCCCGAGGCCCGTGTTCAAACCTATTGCATCTAAGACATGCCAAGAAGGAAAAGTGAAGCCTTACATACCTTTTCCGCCTCATGCGCGACTCCAAATTCAAGTTCCAAATCCACCAGAATCTACAAATTGGTCACATTTACCAAATGTTACCTTGAGCATCTAAAAGTAAATTCCCGAAGTAACACTTGTCTACCAAAATTTCGGCAGCATTTCCCGTAAATGCGCCATCCCCGAGATTCTAACTCGGCCCAATTCAACAACAACAACCCGAGAATGGGACTCGGCCACAATATCAACAACAAAACCACAATAGCATCTCCAAATATATTCTAACATTAACTCCTAAAATCAGTCCATATTCGGCTATAACATCAACATCTACACAGCTCAACTTTCAACATGCAAGACTTCATAATTTTCATTCATTTCTTCCTACTACGACATGCATAACCATTCATTATTCATTAACAACTTCATTCATACCATTATAAGAAAACATACTAGTGCCACATTATTTCTTCAATAATCCAATAATGAATACAACTTCATTACAAGTCATCCAACCTTCATTTTTCACCATGGAATTCACAATGAAACAACTAAAATATTAAATAGGATCAATTTACTACAACTTACCAAAACATCACCATATTCGGCCACCACCACAACATGCATATTTTTATGAGTTTTCCATTCTTTTCTATACATTACAACAACAACCAACATACTACATAAAATTAATCCATTCTTCCTATACCACAACACATACTCACGGCCACAACCATACACCTATATATTTCATGAATTTCATCCATGTTCACACTCTACAACATTCACCACCCATGCATACATATGAAAATGAAGAGTAAACCTTACCTTCTTCTTCAACTCCTTCACTTGACCAAAGTGCGGAAACGATGAAACGAGTGACCTATCTTCCGAAACAATTACGCCACGTTGTAGAGAACCCTTGAATTGGTAGGAATACCACAAGAAAATAATTTTTGGAACAATATTTCTCATGGCCAAATTTCCATGGGGTTGGCCGAACCCCATGCTTCATGCTCTCTAAGTCTTCTTTTTTTTTCTTTCTTTCTTTCTTGTTTCTTCAATTAAAAAAAGATGACTTCATATATATATATATACATCCTCCACCACTTTTATGTATTAACACTTAAGTCCCTTAAGTATGGTCACATGTCCTCCTTCTCCCTTTCTAGAAAATTCTTCCATTTTCTTTTATTTTCTTAAGTCCAAATAAAGAAGACTAATGTCTTGCCATGCAAGATTTGATCCATATATTTTTTTGTAATTTACACTTGACCCCCTTTCTTTCCTTTCTAGAATTTTCTTCCTTTTTCTTGAAAGTTAACAAAGAAGACCAAGTTTCTTCTTATGTAAGCTTTGGCCTTTCAAAATTTTCTTGAACTTTGTGAAATGACCGTTTTGCCCCTGGACTTCTACGATATTACCATGGACCATTTTACGAATTCTTCTCTTTTGCCCTTGGTCTTTTCAATATTTCCATGCTAGCCATATCCATAAATAATACTCATAACCTACTTATGCATCAAAATAATTTTAGATCATCGTCTTGTCCTTAACTTCTCGCCATTAACTCGGGATATTCAAATGTACAAAACGCGAGGTGTAACACTTCTGCTCAAGGTGTAGAAACTCCTCCCTACGCGCCTCTCTCAAAGACCGGGGCACATATTTCTCAAGGAAGGCCTGTTAGAACTGAGTCCAAGTTAAAGGAGGAGAACCCTCAGGTCTACACGCCATGAAATACCTCCACTATGCCGCAAAACAAGTAGGACACATAATCAGTGCCGTGGGTCTCCACTATCCCTATACGGTACAATAACTCATGCATATCAAGAATAAACTCATAAGGATCCTCAGACGAAGTACCCTTAAACCTCGGCAGCTCTAACTTTCGGAATCTCCCAACAAGGTCCTGATCAGAAGCAGTCATAACAGCGCCCTCCATGGGCCTGATATCATCACTATGAGCAGGTATCGAATCAATGCGAGGAGCCTTTGTTGCGGCGGGATGTGCTGCCCGCATAGGTTCCTACTCAAGGGTCTGCGCTCCAACCCTCGTCTGTGAACCCCCGCCGAGTGTAGCAACACCGGTTGCCGCCTGCTAGGCATCAAGATGAAGTAATACCCTGGTAATAGTATCCTGCATGGCCTGACCATAAGTAACCTAAGGTTGTGTCTGTACTGGAGCCACATCCTTAGGCTTAGGAGACGGAGATCTCTCTCGGCGCTGTCCTACCGTAGAAGCCCTACCCCTGGCTAGGCCTCACGCTCTACCGCGCCCTCTGGCGGTCGCTCGCCCTTGGGTGCCAGCCGTAACTGCAGGCTCTAGCACTTGACTTCGGGCTATAGTAGCTCGAGTCCTCACCATCTATGAGAGAAGAGATAAGAGTCAGATACCAATTTGATCTTTCCAGATACCAATTAGAATAAAGTAACACGAAAGAAAGAAAGAAAGTGAGATTTCCTAAATGTCCTATAGCCTCTCACAGATAAGTACGGAGCTCATCGTACCGATCCACGAGACTCTACTAGACACGCTCTTTTATTAAAGACCGGATAACCTAGGGCTCTGCTACCAACTTATCACGACCTATTTTGCCTGAGCCGTGCGGGCACTTACCTTTTCACCTTGGTAAGCGAACCCTCAACCCAATAATAAACATAGTAACAAATACATAACTAATCAAGCGGATAAGAATAGATAAGTAAGTCTCACGATATATATAGATATATATAATAAGATAGGGCGGAATAATAACAATACCCCCAGGGTCTAGTCTGAATAATACAATAGCATCTAAAAGGGAAATAATACAAGTCTGGAATAAGAATACATAAAGTGTCTATGTCTTTGAATAGAATAGGACATAAAGATAGAGAAGTCTTCAAGGCAACAGACGACCATGCTCACCCTGGAAACTCGAAGGTAAAGATGAAGCGACTATCAGCCACGTGTCACGAAAGTGGATCTAACCTGATACTTTGCATTCATAAAGGAATGCAGCAAGTGTAGGTCAGCACAAAATAACAGTACTGATAGGCCTCATCGGCTGACTAAGCATAGCTAACACAATTCAGATAATAAAGCAGATAGGCAGACAAACCAACAGCTATAAATCAAACATAATCGGAACCAAGTACATGTCTTTGCTTAGGTAAAGCATCTAATCCCAATTATGCCAAGTCTGAATATATCAAGTCCGAATCCAACATCACAAGTACAACACCAAAACATCTCAAAATCAAGCCATAATGCAATGCAATGCAATAGTGTATAAATGCAATGCAATGTCATACAAATACTGTGTACCCATGTACTCCGGACGGCAATATCGACATCTCGGTAGTACAACCCAGTGTGACTCGCGAAGTATAAGTGCCACCCGTCCCGGATCTTTGCCCAACTGACAGACGGGACCCCGAATCTTTGCCCACAGGTTGTTTTCACCGGCACAGCTCTGGGGACCTGCAGAGTCTATGCACTCACTCAATCAATAATTCTGGGACTAACATCGGATATCGCTCAATCAATAATTTCGAAACTAATATCTAATTTCAGATATCGGCCATCTCACGTCACTCAAGTAAAATCGAGCCTAGCTCATCAAGATGTTTCATCAAATATCATCAGTATCTCCACAGTGTATCATGAAAAATGAGAGTGCGTCCAATGCATGTATCATCATCAATAATCATGCTCAATATGACAAGTACCAATAATGGGTATGCTAAGAATATATCCGAATCACAAATACCAACAGTGGGTATGCCAACAATATAACCGAGTCACAAGTACCAACAATGGGTACACCAACAACCTTGTAATCTAAATGGTAAAGCAGAAACCAATATCTATCAACAACTCATGGCATCAAGCCAACACAATAGAACAATCAAATCATATCATAACGGGGTGGCTAGCCCCAACACACAACAGGGCCCAACCTAAGGCAATATCTAACCCAACTTCATACCCGAAGGTTCACAAGCTATCTTCGACAATATAATATAAATATATGCTTCGCTATGCGAAGTCTCACAAAGGTAAGCCATAACCTACCTGGATGGCGGAACAGCAACACCAACAAATCACTCTATCTCCTTCCCCTTCCGCTGAGCCTCCGAACCAAAGTAGTCTAGGCATAATCGAAATCTAGATTATAAATCATGAAGAATGATACTAATATTGCTACCATTCTATTTATGTCAATTCTAACCCTAGAAATTAGCGAAACGGGCCCACAAGGGTAAAACGGGAAGTTCGGAAGCAAAATATAAAATTAAGCACTAGGTGATCATAACCCAACCACTAATTACTAAATTAACTCATAGATTTACCCAATTTCGAATTTGAAGCAAAACCCCCAATTTGGGTATAAACCCTAACTCTTTGATTCCGAAATTCAACACTAGAAATGGAAGATATATGATTAACAAGCTTAGATTGATCAAAAACTTGCATAAACCCCATCAATTTCGTCATTAATAAGCCTAAAGAATAATGTTCATCAAAACCCTCTCCCAACTTCCATAACTAAGGGATTATTAAAGGTAAGGGGTAATCTAAGATGATTATGATTAAAGGAAAAATAAAGGAATTAACAAGATTTACCTCCAAGAATTTTCCCAAATTATCTCTAAGAATAGTTCCCCAAAGCAGTATTTTCAAAATGGGAGTAAATGAGGGTCTAAAGGCTTTTAACACTTCATTAATAATACAAACTGCTCGTCACCCGCTTTAGCGGCATTGGGACAGCTCGAGCGGAGCCGCTTCAGCGGTGAATCCAAAAATCCTTGGACCGCTCCAGCAGCAGGGCTACTGCTCCAGCAGTACTGCCAAAACGGGCACCAGACACCAGAAATTTACCTAAGTTTCACCATTTGATCCTATTTTTAGACTAGTTCCTGAGGCAATCTACTCATATACCACACACATAGACATACATAAAAACAGGCTACGAACGCGCCGTGGCCTTGAAATTCCCAACGAAGGTCTTGTTAACTGAGTCAACCCCCGATGCCTTTATTCCACTTCCCAACCCAAGTCCCAAAATGCATCCGAGTGTATTGGGAATCAAACCAAATGCACACATAGGTTCTAAACGACCCTCCGAACCTCTCGAAATCGACGAAATCCTGAAAAAGGTCCGTTTAAGCAAAAGTCAACTTTGGGTAAACCATTTTCCACTTTAAGCCTATATTTCACAAAAGTTACCCGAATTCGATCTAGACACCTCGAGAAGCATGCCAACGGTCCCCCCGGGTCAAAAATGAGCTAATTAATGCTCGAAAAGAGCAAAAATGCTGATAAGACTATAACGACCAAACGGGTCGTTACACCATTGAACCCTCTTTTAATCGTCAAGCTCTTAATGAAACTAGCATGATTAACGGATTTATAAGGTGATTAATGGAATGTGGAATAGCAATGAAGATAGAAGGACTTACCACAATGATTTTCCCCCAAGAAATGCCTTGAAATGCTGCCAATAGCTCTATTTTCGGAGTGGTATTGAATGAAGGACTTAGGGCTTATTCAATGAATCTAACTGTTACACCTCGCACTTTCAGAGCATGAGCACCCCATGTATTTCACTATATTAATGGTGTATCGGATACGTCCCATGAAGTTTTAAAGGTACAAGCCATGGGAAGTACGTAACAATAAAGTAAAGGATGAATTACGATCTCATAAGTCGTAACCGGGAAAGATAAACTTGGAACCAAAGGATATGATGATTATAAATTATGATTAATGATAAACATCATGTATGGAGAGAAATTTTGGGTCAAGTTTGGAGGGGTGTATCTCCAGGTATATTAGGAGTTTTAAGGTGTTTAAAAAGCCTAAAATAAAGTTCGTCGGGTATAGTTTTCAACACAACAAACCGCTCATCAAAACGACATCAAAGTAGGGAGTTATGGCCATTTTAGGATAACCCATCCAAGCTGCCAAATGGCTTTCGCGGGTCCCACTTGGGAAAGTCGGTGGAACTGACTTATGAGGGGTATAAAACCCTACAAACCCCATTTTTTCATCATTCTAAACACTCATGAGTCCTAGAAACTTCCTAACACATCCCCCAAACATTTATAGCCATTAAATCAAGAATTTAATAAGATTACACCAAACTAGTCCATGAAAGGTGATTGTTCTTGCTTCTACTTGATGTTGTGGTCAGTTTGGTCTTGAAAAAAGTTAGAGTGGATAAATTTCTTCAAGTATAAGGTATGTTCTTCATCCTATCTTTTAAGTTGAGTTGATTTTAAGGTTTAGCAAGTCATAAAAGTGAAAATAGTTATGGTGGAAAGGTCATAAAGTGTTGTGTTTAAGGACAGTTTTGAGCATGTTGTGGCCGTGTGGTTGGGATGATTTACATTTATATGGATGGTATCTAATGTTGTTGGTGTGTTGATGAGATTATGCTCCTTGATTGGGAAGAAAGGAAGTGTATGTTGTTGTTGTATGTTAAAAGGCATCGTGTGGGATGTTTTATGGAATATTTTGGTATTGATGATGATATGGTTGATATTAGTATTGCTATTTTTGTTGTTTTGTTGGTATTGTGATTTCGGGCAAGGGATATAAACAGGGGAGATGCTGCCCGAATTTCGGCAGATTTTAAAAGGAATTAATTTGAGGGCTCAAGACAATCATATGACGACAAGACTAACAATAATATGAATTCTCTTGAATGTAGATTTTCTAGCTTGGGAGGATAAGTAAAGTTAAATTTACGGCGACCGAAAAGGTATGTTAAGGCCAGTCCCTTACTTTCAAAAAGCATGATTCCAATGTTATGATTCCATATATGTTTCCATAACTTTCTTACTTCCAAAAGTTAGAAGTTCATGATTCTTAAAAGCTTGCTATGATACTAACGGTGAGATGTTTTCTATGATGAACATTCTGATGATGATTTTAATTCTAGAAATTCCAAAGCTCGTGATTTTAATGCTATGATGAGATTATAGAGCTTATTTCATGATTTTCTTGATTTTATTCATTGTAGTTGATCTCATCTTACGATAATTGTTCCTTCAAGGTGAGATATAGCGATGATGATTATTTCATAATATAATCGGAGGTTACCGACCTTACGTCACTCCGATAGAGTGGTAGCTTTTAATTGGGCTCTCATGCATTCTATATGTATTTATATATGTAACTTTTCCATACCGCGCCTTAACGGCCGGGCAAGATACTATACACATATTACTGCGCTTAACGGTCGAGCAAGATAATACCGTTATTATATGGCCGGGCAAGATAACACCGCGTCTCTATGGCCGGGCAAGATAATACCATACCTATATGGACGGGCAGTGTATTTCCATATATATATTTCTAATGTTAATTTAAAAAGTTAAAGTTAGCATGCATGGTATCCGCCTTAAGAGGCAATCAGATGTACAAGTTATCTTTACCTCATGTTATGTTCCATATTTCTTGTTATGTTGTTATTCATGCCTTACATAATCAGTTCACTGTTCATACTGACGTCCTTTCTTGTGGATACTGCGTTCATGCCCGCAGGTAGACAGGTACACAAACCTGATCCTTAGGAGCTTAATCAGCGGAGTCTCAGAAGCGCTCCATTTGCTTCGGAGCTGCAGTCTATTGGTATTACTCTTTCGTGTATATACTCGGATATGGCGGAGTTCTGTCCTATCCTTATGAATTTCTGTATTCTATATAGAGGCTCGTAGAGAGATGTACATAGCTAGATGTTTCATATCGTTGTATAACATTTTAGTATCCTTGTCGTATGGTGAAGATGAGCATAATTATTGAAGATTAGATAGAGATGTATCGTTATATTGTGATATATGTCCGTACAAATTATGATATCCATGAGCTCCCTTTATGGTCCACCAGAGATGATTATGAGATGTATGTTTAGAGGTGCTCGGGGTGTTAGCTCCGAGTGCCCCTCATGGCTCTCTGGTTGGGTCGTGACAAAAGAGGTATCAGAGCAGTTCGTCCTAGGGTGTGTCTACGAGCCGTGTCCAGTAGAGTCTTGTTTTTGGGTGTGAAGCGCGTCACACTTATAAACAAGAGGCTGCAGTTCATTTAGGAATGATTGACTTTTCTTTCTTATCCTAGATCGTGCAATAAAGCTATGTTATCAGGATCCCCTTTTCCTAATTATATGCTATGATTTCAGTGATGCCTGTGAAGAGAAAAGCAACAGTGGCCCAGAAGGCCAAGATAGTAGTTGGAAGACGGACTGAATGGGAGCCATCGGTAGATATGGAGGAGGGTGAGTTCCATAATAAGATTCCATCTCGAACCTCTCTTACTTTACCCATTTCATAGAAGTAAGAAGGGGCCTCAGCTCCAACCCCAATACCCCTAGTTCCCTTACCAGATGCCACGGGCCAGGAATGAAATAGGCCATTCTTTGACCGACTCAGTTAGTCGCCACTCAGGCCCAGCAACAAAGTACGGGACATAGTGACTGGACTGTCAGTGCTAGAGCCCGTGATTTCATTAGTTTGAACCCTGCAGAGTTCTTTTGGTTAAAATCGAATGTGGACCCGCAGAGCTTTATAGACGAAATATCGAGAACCTTCCGAATAATATATGCTTCGGAGGTAGAGTCGGTAGAGTTAGCCTCCTATAGATTATGGGATGTTGTGGTTCATTGGTATACGGTTTGGATGTCTTCTGGAGGAGTCAATGCTCCTCCACGGGTATGGCAAGAGTTTGTGGATGCTTTTCTCTAACATTACTTGCCGCCAGAGGTTCGACGCGCCAGAGTTGATGAGTTTTTTAATCTTAGACAAGGGAATATGAGTGCTCGAGAGTACAATATTTGTTTTAATTCCTTGGCAAGGTATGCCCCAGCCATGGTAGCTGATATGGGAGACCGTGTACATCGATTTATGAGTGGGTTGGGGCCACATCTGATTAAGGAGTGCTTGACAGCCTCACTCTAGGAAGGAATGGATATCTCTCATATTCAGGCCCATGCCCAGAATTTAAAAGAACAACAGTAGCCGTAAGGAGGTGAGTGTGAGGTTATAGTAAGAGGGCCAGATCTTCAAGCGCCGCCAATAAGTTCGGAGGGAGTCAGAGGTAGCAAAATTCTAGGCACTCCGACCATTTAGTGGCTAGTGCGCCTCCTCGATTTGCAGGCAAGAGATTTGATCATCCTAATTATTTCGAACTGGGTCAGATCTCCAAAGTTTCGGGTTCCCAGTATAGAGGTGAATCCGGTCAGATGGGACCGCCTTTACCATGATGTAATCAATTTAGTTAGCCACGTTTTGGACCGTGCCGCTTAGGTTCGGATGTTTGCAATGCCTGTGGTCAGCCAGGCCATATTATGTGTAAGTGTCCATTTCTAGGCCGTCGAACAATGGTGCAGCCTACCGGATCGACAGTCGGATCATTGTCATCGGTGCACCCTTGGGGACGATACACTCAGACATCAGAAGGTCGTGGTAGAGGTGGAGGGGGAGCGTCCAGCTTGAGTAGTTCTTAGAACCGTATTTACACATTGATCGGCCGATAGGACTTGGAGTGTTCACCTGATGTTGTTACAGGTATATTGTCAGTATTTTCTTATGATGTATATTCATTGATTGATCCGAGTTCTACATTGTTATATGTTACTCCTTATATTGCTGGTCGGATTGGGGCGAAACTTGAGTCGATTAAACCTTTCAAAGTGTTTTATTAATGAGATGTCAGTATGATTAAGTGGGGGTTGTAACATTCTCGAAGCAAGAAATGGAAGGGATAAGTATATGCTTAAATACGACCCTTGAATATAAATATACTAATGATTTATGAGTACAAAGGGGTAGAAGAGTTAAGAGGACGATGTTCGCTACCAAAAGTGCCAGATATCGACAAGAGCTTTTTATCGTATAAAGTATATTGGAAAGGATGTTGCACGGAGGTACGAGTATAAGGCAATATGAATATAAGACGAAATTAGAACTAAGGTACAGCAAGATTCTTTTTCAGAAGTCCTCTTGCTGCAAGCTTATTGAGCTAGTAATACAAGGCGGAATAGCTAATGGAGGATGTGAAGGATGCTTTGAAGGAAATAGTTGTATAAAGGTAGATTAATGAATGGTACGATGGGTATGAATATAATCTGAGAGGGAATAATTAGATTTTATGAAAGGTGTCAAGGGATTTTTGACTCTTGAGGTATATCCGAGAGGATAAATGTGAAGCCATATCGACATGTTCATTTAGAAAGTGGAAACGCCCCCCCCCCCCCCCCCCCCCCCCCCCTTAAAGGACGATCTTAGGATTAGAAAGGACTCGTATTTCTAATAGAATATTCTTTGAAATTCCAGGGCCAATGTTATAGAATGGCAAGCGGGGAAGAGCACTTTATGAGCAAGGGCAGTCAAGAAAGACCCTAAGGGAGAAAGTAAGAAAAGTGGATTGATGGATTGGTTAAAGGAAGTTGTGTAACCACTAAGGACGAGCGGAAGGTTAATAGGCTAACAAGTCTGGTCAAGAGACAAAACATCGATAACAGGGGATAAGAGTCTTGATAAGGAGTACAGAAATTCGATCATAATGGATGTAAGATGAACGTACGAGGCATATGTATAAATACGAACAAGTTGTAGTATTATAAGGGGAGATGTGGACTCGACGCAAGGAGAAAGAAAAAGGTGTGTTTCATGAAGATTTCATGATAAGAATAGGAACCGGCAGAATATTAGAAGGACTATGATGCATGACTCTGATGTAAACAAGTAGTTAAGAGAATTACGGGACAAAATGAGCTAAGCTAATGAAAGGACGAGTCGTGGGAATGGATGGTGTGGAATATAAACTTTTAATGGTACAATATAGATATAAATCAAAATTGGGAACCTAGAGCAAGGAGAATTTCAAGGATATTAAGAATATAGTCGTGGAGGAAGACTAGGTCTAAAGGAGCGTGGTATAGTCGGACACTCTATAACGGGCTTAATGAATTCCGATGTCCCCATTAATTCATTAGCCTGGAGGATTACTAGTCATGAAAGGTAGAAGTGAAAAGACAATAAAGAAGGCATCTAAATTGTATCCGATATGTATAAGCATTTTGATTTGATACAAGAACTCAACTAGCAAAAAGGAAAATAGGTTAAACTATGCGATGAAAAGAACTCCAACATTATAAGGAATAGAGGAGTTGAAGGATCGCCAAGGTCAGCCAGATGACTATGAAAGACGGTTAATACTCGAAGGCTCTTTGGTATATGAGAACATCCTTTAAAAGGGGGAAGAGCAAATTCAGTTCTAAGATGAGCTACAATATTCCCAAGCTCAAAAGTGGGAAATATACTGGATTGAAGGAGTAAAATTTTGAGATGAACTGACATGTCAAGAACGTGCTAAAGAAAAGTGAGAATGGATTAAATGCGCAGTATATCATGAGACAAATTTAGGAAGGAGAACAAGTTTCGCCAATGCGATACGTTGTATTCCGAACTACGACTTGAATCACTCGCGCCGAAGAAATTTTAGGTACATTTAGATATGCAGTGAAGTATTTCAAGGGGTAGCAGAAGGAGTGAGAAAGGTCACATGTGACCAGGGATAAGTATAAGGGACAATCGGGATTACTAAAAAGAACTTGTAGCACTAGAAGAGATGAAATCTTTAAAAGAGGAATATTTATAGGAAGTTCAATAATCTTCAAAGGAAAGGAAGATAGTGTGCCTATGGATAGCAAGACAATAGTGCTACCTGAGACTAGAAAGTACCTCGCAAGTCGTGGAGTCACAAGTCGCCGGTCATATCAAATGTAAGAGCATATGTTATAGAACCATATAGACAATCGTCATGATGCAATGGCCGACAAAATGGTGTAAGGACAACAATAAGGAGTCAAAGAAGAATATAGGCTAATTTAAGTCTCAAATGATCACCGGTACAAGAGAATCAAGGACTTAAGAAGAAAGCATACTCGTATGAAAAGGAAGTTATGATTAAGTAGGATTTTATCTTAGTTCCATGTTTATGAGTTTATTTTGCAATTATGCTAAAACTGAGGAGAGAAAATTATAGGAAAGGTTCAAGTATGAATAGGGTGATATTGTAAGGAATTAAGGAGTTCGATCAAGGAATTAAAAGGGGATGATATGGTATGTATATAAAGTCCACTAGTATAAAAAGGGATAATCTAAAATAGCATCAGATAAGCAAGCAAGGAAGGGTGCCATATCTGAACAAGAGAATTTGTCTACTAGTAGAGAAATAAGGAGCAAGGCAAAAGAGTATGACAATTAAGAGTGCTCATAGATCGGCGGGGAGCCGTAGCAATCATAAGTTAAGACCATCTTAATGGCAACAGGTCCCAGGACAGTAACTAGATATTAGTTGACCACTGAGTACATACATAAGAACATGAGGATATGGAACTAATGAATGAGTTCGAAAGAGAATTGGGAGGATATGAGAGAAGACTAATGAGCCCATAGTGTAAGAGCAGGGAGATCAGGAACTAAAGAAGGACAACAATTTCAAGAAATTAATAAAAGTATCGTAAGCTCACAAACTACAACATTTGAGGACGAATGTTTCTAAAGGGGGAAGATGTTACACCTCGCACTTTTAGAGCATGAGCACGCCACATATTTCACCATATTAACGGAGTATCAGATAAGTCCTATGATGTTTTGAAAGGTACAAGCCATTGGAAGTACGTAACAATAAAGTAAAAGATTAATTACGATCTCGTAGGTCGTAACCGGAAAGGACAAGTTTGGAACCAAAGGATATGACTATTATCAGGTATTATTAATGATAAATATCATGTATGGAGAGTTTCAGAAGATTCCGGAACCAAGCAAATCGAAGAAAATAAGTTTGACGAAAATTTAAAAAAAGTTGGCAGGATTTTGGATAGAATGCTTGGGTCAACTTTGGAAGGGTATATCTCTAGGTATATTAGGATTTTAACGTGTTTCAAAAGCCTAAAATGAAGTTCGTCGAGTCTAGTTTCCAACGCAACAAGCCTCTCATCAAAACGACATCCGAGAAGGGAGTTATGGCCATTTTAAGATAACCCATCCAAGCTGCCAAATGGCTTCCGCGGGTCCCACTTGGGAAAGTCGGTGGAACCGACTTATGAGGGGCATAATGTCACGACCCAAACCGGAGGGCCGTGACTGACACCCAAGACCCTACTCGGCTGAGTGCCATACTACTATCCCATCCAGGAGTCACAAATTTTTGTGGATCTTTAATCTACGAAATGAAGCTTCCGTCTGGTAAAAAAAAAACCTTTTCAATAAAACTCTTTAGTCAAATCAGAGACTTCTCTCTTATCGTTAATTCAAAGAAAAACCTTAGTCTCAATTAAATCTTTAAAAGTAAAGCATAAAAACATATCGACGTATATGGTCGCTTTACACAACTGTCGACATCTCAACGCACTATCTACAGGACACTGTCTGCAAAAGTATCTAACGCACACGAGATACCATAACATAAGTACTCTGACTCGGCAACACTCCAAACTGAGATGGAGCTCACGAATCCAACTGATAGCCTGGGAACATCCTATAGCCAATGCCTTCTACTCATCTGTATACACCTGCGTGGCATGAAACACAGTGCCCCCAGGCAAAGGGACGTCAGGACGAATAATGTACCGACTATGCAAGGTAGAACTGAAAGAATATATCTCGACTCGGATGATAAAAGAGTAACAGACTCAATCTGTACCCGTAACCAACTCTGATAAACATATATGCATATGAACTTTTGATGCGGCATGAGTATGTGCGTATATATATATATATATATATATATATATATATATATATATATATATATATATATATGTATATAATGCATGCCTTTACCCTGCTCGCAGCCTCTTCGAGCATAATAGCATAATGGCCCCTTCGGGTATCATAATCATCGTATACCAGCTGATCAGGTGGTTTGCATATATAACCCCTTAGCCCTTTTCCCCTTTCCCAAGAAATGATGTCGTGCATGTATGTAAATATGCAAATGCATGAAAATCTTTGGAAACCATCAAAAGACTCCCTTCAGAGCAGCTTTAACGCAAAACGGGAACTTCTTCCCTTTTTCATTTGTCTCCTTCGAGACTCAAAAATTAAATGTAAAATGCATAGGAAAGAGAAAACCTTATGAATGTCCCCTTCGAGAATTAGACAACATTATGAAATCGCACAACTTATGGGTGCCCCCTTCGGGACTTAAGAGGTCAAGGATACGAATATCCCTACACTGTCTAGGAATAGAGTCTTTGAAGTTTGTTTATTTGTTGGGTTCATTCAGATAATAAGGATCTTCATCACTACCATAATCATTACCACAATCATGTCTCACTTTGAATGATCCATAACATAAGCTGAGGCCACATATCCTGAATATAATCAAGAATTATATAGCACGCTCAGACATAAGCTGAGGCCGCATGTTATGTAGCGCGCTCAAACATAAGCTGAGGCCATATATTGTGTAGCACGCTCAGACATAAGCTGAGGCCACATATTGTGTAGCACGCTCAGACATAAGCTGAGGCCACATATTCTAAATATAATCCAGAATTATCTAGCACGCTCAGTCACGTCATGAAATCATCTAGAACCTTAGGCTTGGAAATCTCTAGGATTGGAGTCATCATAAGAATCTTCAGAAATTATAGACTTCTGGCATTTCTAGGAGTAAAATATTATGAATGTCATGTATGGAATCAAAACATAGGAATCATGTCTTTGAAAAAAAGGGACGAGCCTTAACATACCTGGAAGCTTGCTTCTCAACTTTCCAACCTACCTCCTATCTTGAAATCTACATATAAACCATCCATACTATTGTTAGGCTCACCATGATACACTTGTCTTAAGCCTTCAATTTAAATCCATTTAGAATCTTCCGGAATTCGGGCAGCATCTCTCCTGTATATATGCCTAGCCCGAAATCACAATCCAACAACCAATAAAAATAATAACAATACCAACATCAACAACAATATTATCAATACCAATATATTCCATAAAACATACCACACGATGTTTTTTAACATACAACAACAATATACACTTTCTTTCTTCCCAATAAAGGAGCATAACATCATCAACACACCAACAACATTAGATACCATCTCTATACATGTAAATCAGCCTAGCCACATGGCCACAACATGCTCAAAACAGTCCATAAACACAACAACTACAACACGACACTTTATGACCTTTCCTCCATAACTTTTTTCACTTTTAAGACTTGTTAAACCTTAAAATAAACTCAACATAAGATATAGGATGAAGAACATGCGTTATACTTGAATAAATTCAGCCACACCAACTTTATTCAAGACCAAACATACCACAACATCCAGTAGAAGCAAGAACAATCACCTTTCCTGGACTAGTTTGGTGTAATCTTGTTAAATTCTTGATTTAATGGGCTATAAATGTTAGGGGTTGTGTTGAGAAGTTTCTAGAACTATTAAGAATGTGAAATGCTGGAAAAATGGAGTTAATTGCGGTATTTATACCAAGTGGGACCCGCGGAAGCCATTTGACAGCTTGGAGTCTTTATCTTAAAATGGCCATAACGCTTGATCCCGATATCTTATAATGGCCCACGAACTATGGTTGGAAATCTATTTCAACTATCTACAACTTTCAATTTTGGTGTCTTTCCAAATTCCAAACTTATAATAGCTTTTTGGCCCCTCTAAATCAGATCATCCGAAAATGTATCCTTAAATCATCCTTTTGGAGGGCTTATGCACATATTTGGCTTAAGGGTCCTTCTTAAGACTTGCTCAAATTCCCATGTAATACTCATATCACTTTTCATATGTCCTTTATAAAACCCCAACATGTGGGCCCCACCTTAACTTAAGGTTACGAGGGCTATTTATCACGTAACGTGTTAACTGATTTACTCCATACAGTCTCCAAATGTCATATGTATATTCTTATACTTAGATCATACAATCTTCATCCCTAATCCTTGTATAACTTTTCTCTTCCTTGAGCTCATATTAAGCCATCTACAGTCTTGGTAACGCGAAATTTTTTGGGGTGTAACATCCCTCTCCCCTTAGAAACATTCGACCTCGAATGTTTAAACTAGTCTTGTACTTTGTCCCTGATCCCATTCTCTGGTACATCTCCTTATCGAATCATTCTTTTCGTTAACATATTGTATTTAATCATACCATCGCCATAACAGGACTCCATTGGTTATTTACTCACTCTTTCCTACGCTAACTTCTATCCTTCTCGAAATCTTGTCGTCCATTCCCCGACTTTTAGCCTATTTAAATCCCTACTCATAGCCTTCTACTGAATTTACTAACATACTAGGTTTACAAACTTTTCTTTACTCTCGTAGCTAATCTCTTTGCTCTTGAAGCTCATAAGTCAGAAAACATGCTTCTGAAGAAATCACTAGCATACCTTGGATACCGAACCAAGACGCTTCTGGCCTCTTAACTGAGGTTTGAACCAATTATGACCTCATGTACTCCGATAGCTCATATCTTCCTCATCTTTACCTTTCTGACCTTTAAATCTCATAACTTGCCTCTTGATACTCTCGTAACCCTCGCTCTGCAATTGTGTTAACTCTCTAACTAGTCGTAGCTCTACTCAACGTAATCATCTTTGCATCAATGGCAAACATAACTTCTGACTATACTTCATTTTACCGACAACTCCCGATCTGTAGGAACTAAGTAACCCCAATTCACTAATATAACTTATATAAAATCATCTTAATATCTCCAGTATCCTAAAGTGTAACAGGAACAATCCATATCTTTATGACATTCTTTAACTCAACCTTAACATATAATCAATACCATAATCCTTTCTATAAATCATTTCTTTTGAGTTAGTTGTGAAAACCTCCTCTTTATGTTAAGCCACAGCAGAACTCATTTGTCGACTTTCCCTAAGTCCTCCAATAGACCTTGTTCCTACAAAACCTCGAATGTAACCCATTTTAATCCTTCAGACTACTAATCATCTTCCTCATAAACCATTATTCATGCACACCAATACCATCTTAAAACTCCCTTGCACTCCCTTCTATTTTCTTGTCATATCCTTCCCATTTTGTGGACATTAAGTTCCTCACTAAAATATCGTTCAATTTCTTTTCTTTCTCACGAGTTATTTTCAATCCTTGTGCTCGTACTTGAACTTACTTGCTTCCCCACTTAAAGGTTTTACCTTATGGTATTATATTCCATTTCCATTCTCGATCGAAATTTCATTCTATACTAATCCTTTCGTCATCGCTTTTGTTCTTTCACTTACGAATCCTTCAAGTTCCCTACTTGTTATTACCCAAAAATACTACTTTAAATCTCAAATCATGCCTATAATAATCCCTAGAGATACTCAAAATAATGATGTACCCAACTATCTGTCTCGCCAGAATAGTACTTTTTATTCCAATAACTAATGCCCAATGTCCACTTGTAGTGTCATCTTAATCTTATCATTCCATATCATCTTGTCCCATACTTTCCCATTAATCAATCTGTAACAATCATAGACGTATAATCTTCGTGATCTCCTAAATCTTTGGTCCTTGTCCTTAAATTTTTTGGAGAATTTTGGCAGAGTGCCCATTATATTTCTTACTATCCCAGACCTACACGCAGCCTAGAAAATACATACAATGCCTCACGGGGCCAAATATATACATACTTAGCATACCTTAGCCATACAGGGCTCTCAATATCGAACAGAAATGCAAAGATGACGAAACTTACCTCTTGCGTCACAACTCGGAATATACCTGGACCTTTATCGATTGTCATTTTATACTTCTATAGTCACTTCCTCTTCCATTCATTAGCTATACATTTCAATCATACTTGCAAAATCCTTACCATATCTGACTTATAATCCTTTTTACCAATACTTACCTCTGTGTTGATTCCTTCAACTTCTATTGTCCCTGTAATCCCAATATCATCATTCACTTCCTTTGTCAATACCATTCTACTGCTGAAATGAAGAGTTAGTGCAAGGAATTTCATTTCTTATGACTTGGCTCTTATCGCATGATCTTAGGTATGAAAGAAGGGTAACCATCCTAAATGCCCTGTAGCCTCCTATTTATAAATGTGGCGCGCAACACACCATAAACAAGACTCTACTGGACACGACTTTGCAGACAACCCCTAGGACAAACCTGGCTCTGATACCACTTCTGTCACGACCTAAACCGGAGGGCCGCGACTGACACCCAAGACCCTACTCGGTTGAGTGCCATATTACTATTCCATCCAGGAGTCAACACTTTTTGTGGACCTTTGATTTACGAAATGACGCTTCCGTCAGGTAAAAAAAAAACTTTTCAATAAAACTCTTTCGTCAAATCAGGGATTTCTCCCTTATCGTTAATTCAAAGAAAACCCTTAGTCACAATAAAATCTTTAAAAATGAAGCATAAACACATATCGACCTATATGCTTGCTTTACACAACTGTCGATATCTCGACGCACTATCCACAGGACACTGTCTGCAAAAGTCTGTAAAATACACGAGATACCATAACATAAGTACTCTGACTCGGCAACTCTCCGAACTGAGATGGAGCTCACGAATCCAGCTGATAGCCTAGGAACATCCTATAGCCAATGTCTTCTACTCATCTGTATACACCTGCGTGGCATGAAACGCAGTGCCCCCAGGCAAAGGGACGTCAATACAAATAATGTACCGAGCATTTAAGGTAGAACTGAAACAATATATCTCGACTCGGACGATAAAAGAGTAACAGACTCAATTTTTACCTGTAACCAACTCTGATAAACATATATGCATATGAACTTTTGATGCAGCATGAGTATGTATGTATGTATGTATGTATGTATTTATGTACATATATATATATATATATATATATATATATAATGCATGCCTTTACCCTGCTCGCATCTCCTTCGACCATAATAGCATAATGGCCCCTTCGGGAAGCCCCTTTGGCCATCATAATCATCGTATACCAGCTGATCTGGTGGTTTGCGTATATAACGCCTTAGCCCTTTTCCCCTTCCCTATGAAATGATGTCGTGTATGTATGTAAATATGCAAATGCATGAAAATTCTTGGAAACCATTAAAAGACTCCCTTCGGAGCAGCTTAACAAAAAACGGGAACTTCTTCCCCTTTTCTTAAAAATGGGAACTTCTTCCCTTTTTCATTTGTCTCCTTCGAGACTCAAAAATTAATTGTAAAATGCATAGGTAAGAGAAAACCTTATGAATGTCCCCTTCAGGAATTAAACAACATTATGAAATCGCATAACTTATGGGTGCCCACTTCGGGACTTAAGATGTCAAGGATACGAATATCCCTACCCTATCTAGGAATAGAGTCTTTGGAGTTCGTTTATTTGTTGGGTTCGTTCAGATAATAAGGATCTTCATCACTACCATAATCATTACTGCCATCATGTCTCACTTTGAATGATCCATAACATAAGCTGAGGCCACATATCCTGAATATAATCAAGAATTATGCAGCACGCTCAGACATAAGCTGAGGCCGCATGTTATGTAGCACGCTCAGACATAAGCTGAGGCCCCATATTTTGTAGCACGCACAGACATAAGCTGAGGCCACATGTTATGTAGCACGCTCAGACATAAGCTGAGGCCACATATTATGTAGCACGCTCAGACATAAGCTGAGGCCACATATTCTAAATATAATCCAGAATTATCTAGCACGCTCAGTCACGTCATGAAATCATCTAGAACCTTAGGCTTGGAAATCTCTAGGATTGGAGTCATCATAAGAATCTTCAGAAATTTTAGACTTCTGGCATTTCTAGGAGTAAAATATTATGGATGTCATGTATGGAATCAAAACATAGGAATCATGCCTTTGAAAGAAAGGGACGAGCCTTAACATACATGGAAGCTTGCTTCTCGACTTTCCAACCTACCTCATGTCTTGAAATCAACATATAAAACCATCCATACTATGGTTAGGCTCACCATGATACACTTGTCTTAAGCCTTCAATTTAAATCCATTTAGAATCTGCCGGAATTTGGGCAGCATCTCTCCTGTTTATATGCCTAGCCCGAAATCACAAAACTGCAACCAACAACAACAATAACAATACCAACATCAACAACGATATTATCAATACCAATATATTCCATAAAACATCCCACACGATGTTTTTCAACATACAACAACAATATACAATTCCTTTCTTCCAAATCAAGGAGCATAACGTCATCAACACACCAACACCATTAGATACCATATCTATACATGTAAATAAACCCAACCACACGGCCACAACATGCTCAAAACAGTCCATAAACACAACAACTACAACACGACACTTTATGACCGTTCCTCCATAACTATTTTCACTTTTAAGACCTGCTAAACCTTCAAATCAACTCAACATAAAGAGATAGGATGAAGAACATACCTTATACTTGAATAAAGTCAGCCACACCAACTTTCTTCAAGACCAAACTTACCACAACATCAAGTAGAAGTAAGAACAATCACCTTTCATGGACTAGTTTGGTGTAATCTTGTTAAATTCTTGATTTAATAGGCTATAAATGTTTAGGGGTTGTGTTGAGAAGTTTCTAGGAATATTGAGAATGTAAAATGCTAAAAAAACTGGAGTTAATGGGGTATTTATACCCCTCATAAGTCGGTTCCACCGACCTTCTCAAGTGGGACCCGCGGAAGCCATTTGGCAGCTTAGAGTCTTTATCTTAAAATGGTCATAACTCTTGATCCCAATATCGTATGAGGACCCACGACCTATGGTTGGAAAGCTCTTTCAATTATCTACAACTTTGGCTTTTGGTGTGTTTCCAAATTCCAAACTTATAATAGCGTCTTGGCTCCTCCAAGTCAGATCATCCGGAAACGTATCCTTAAATCATCCTTTTGGAGGGCTTATGCACATATTTGGCTTAAGGGTCCTTCTTAAGACTTTCTCAACTTCTCATGTACTACTCATATCACTTTTCATATGTCCTTTATAAAACGCCGACATATGGGCCCCACCTCAACTTACGATAACGAGGGCTATGCATCAAGTAACGTGTTAACTAATTTACTCCATACGGTCTACAAATATCATATATATATTCTTATACTCAGATCATATAATCTTCATCCCTGATCCTTGTATAACTTTGCGCTCCCTTGAGCTCATATTAAGCCGTCTATAGTCTTGGTAACGCGAAATTTTTCAGGGTGTAACATCTAAAAACCCCATCAACCCCATTTTTTCATCATTCTAAACACTCATGAGTCCTAGAAACTTCCTAAAACATCCCTCAAACATTTATAGCCATTAAATCAAGAATTTAACAAGATTACACCAAACTAGTCCATGAAATGTGATTGTTCTTGCTTCTACTTGATGTTGTGGTGAGCTTGGTCTTGAAGAAAGTTGGTGTGGCTAAAGTTCTTCAAGTATAAGGTATGTTCTTCATCCTATCTCTTTTGTTGAGTTGATTTGAAGGTTTAGCAAGTCTTAAAGGTGAAAATAGTTATGCAGGAAAGGTCATAAAGTGTTGTGTTGTAGTTGTTGCGTTTATGGACTGTTCTGAGCATGTTGTGGCCGTATGGTTGGGCTAATTTATATGTATATGGATGGTATCTAATGTTGTTGGTAAGTTGATGAGATTATACTCCTTGATAGGGAAGAAAGGAAATGTATATTGTTGTTTTATGTTGAAAAACATCGTGTGGGATGTTTTATGGAATATTTTGGTATTGATGATGATGTGGTTGATATTAGTATTGCTATTATTGTTATTTTGTTGGTATTGTGATTTCGTTCTAGGGATATAAACAGGGGCGATGCTGCCCGAATTTCGGCAGATTTTAAAGGGAATTAATTTGAGGGCTTAAGACAAGCATATGAAGACAAACCTAGCAATAATATGACTTCTCTTGATTGTAGATTTACGAGCTTGGGAGGATAAGCGTTAAATAGTTAAAGTTGAGGCTACCGACAAGGTATGTTAAGGCTAGTCCCTTTCTTTCAAAAGGCATGATTCCTGTGTTATGATTCCATATATGTTTCCATAAGCTTCTTACTTCCAAAAGTTAGAAGTTCATCATTCTTAAAAGCTTCCTATGATGCTAAAGGTGACATGTTTTCTATGATAAACATGATGATGATGATTTTAATTCTAGAAATTCCAAAGCTTATGATTTTAATGCTATGACGAGATTATGGAGCTTATTTCATGATTTTCGTGATTTTATTCATTGTTGTTGATCTCACCTTATGATAATTGTTCCTTCAAGGTGAGATATAGCGATGATGATTATTACATAATATAATCGGAGGTTATCGACCTTACGTTACTCCGATAGAGTGGTAGCTTTTAACTGGGCTCTCATGCATGCTATATGTATTTATATATGTAAATTTTACATACCGCGCCTTAATGTCCGGGCAAGATACCATACTGCGGGGCAAGATAATATCGTGCTTATATGGCCGGGCAAGATAACACCGCGCCTACATGGCCGGGCAAGATAACACCACGCCTACATGGCCGGGCAAGATAACACTGCGCCAACATGGCCGGGCAAGATAACACCGCCCCTACATAGCCAGGTAAGATAACACTGTACCTCTATAGTCGGGCAAGATAACACCATACCTATATGGGCGGGCAGTGTACTTCTATATATATATTTCTAATGTTGCTTTAAAAAGTTAAAGTTAGCATGCATGGTATCCGCCTTAAGAGGCAATCAAATGTAAAGGTTATCTTTACCTCATGTTATGTTCCATATTTCTTGCTATGTTGTCATTCATGCTTTACATACTCAGTACATTGTTCGTATAGATGTCTTTTCTTATGGACACTGCGTTCATGCCTGAAGGTAAACAGGAAGACGGATCTGATCCTTAGGAGCTTCATCAGCGGAGTTTCGGAAGCGCTCCATTTGCTTCGGAGCTGCAGCCTATAGTATTACTCTTTTGTGTATATACTCAGATATGGCGGAGTCCTGTCCCATCCTTATGAATTTCTATATTCTATATAGAGGCTTGTAGACAGATGTACATATCTAGACTTTTCATATCGTTGTATAACATTTTTGTAGCCTTGTCACTGGTGACGATGAGCATAATTATTGAAGATTATATAGAGATGTGCCGTTATATTGTGATATATGTCCTTAAAAATTATGATATCCATGAGCTCCGTTTATGGTCCACCAGAGATGATTATGAGATGTATGTTTAGAGGTGCTCGGAGTATTAGCTCCGGGTGCCCGTCATGACCCTTTAGTTGGGTCGTGACAAAAGTGGTATCACAGCAGTTTGTCCTAGGGTGTGTCTACGAGCCATGTCTAGTAGAGTCTTGTTTATGGGTGTGAAGCGCGCCACAATTATAAACAAGAGGCAACAGGGCATTTAGGAATGATTGACCTTTCTTTCTTATCCTAGATCGTGCGATAATGCTATGTTATCAGGACCCCCTTTTCCTAATTATGTGCTATGATTTCAGTGATGCCTGTGAAGAGAAAAGCAACAGCGGCCCAGAAGGGCAAGATAGTAGCCGGAAGGCGGACTAAATGGGAGCCACTGGCAGATATGGAGGAGGGTGAGTTCCACAATAAGATTCCATCTCGAACCTTTCCTACTTTACTCCCATTTCAGAGGACCAAGAAGAGGCCTCAGCTCCAACTGCAATACCCCTAGTTCCCTTACCAGATGCCACGGGCCAGGAATGAAATAGGCCATTCTTTTACTGACTCAGTTAGTCACAGCTCATGCCTAAAAACAAAGTACGGGACATAGTGACTGGGCTGTCAGTGCTAGAGCCCGTGATTTCATTAGTTTGAACTCTCCGGAGTTTTTTTCGTCAAAATCGGATGAGGACCCGCAGAGCTTTATAGATGAAATATCGAGAACCTTGTGAATAATACATGCTTCTGAGGTGGAGTCGGTAGAGTTGGCCTCTTATAGTTTACGGGATGTTGCGGTTCATTGGTATACGGTTTGGATGTCTTTTAGAGGAGTCAATGCTCCTCCACCTGTACGGCAAGAGTTTGTCGATGCTTTTCTCCGACATTACTTGCCGCCAGAGGTTCAACGAGCCAGAGCTGATGAGTTTTTTAATCTTAGACAAGGGAATATGAGTGCTCGAGAGTATAACCATCGTTTTAATTCTTTGGCAAGGTATGCCCCAGCCATGGTAGCTGATATGGGAGACCGTGTACATCGATTTGTGAGTGGGTTGGGGCCACATTTGATTAAGGAGTGCTTGACGGCCTCACTCCAGGAAGGAATGGATATCTCTCGTATTCAGGCCCATGCCCAGAATTTGGAAGAACAGCAGCAGCCGCAAGGAGGTGAGCGTGATTCTGATAGAGGTTATAGTAAGAAGGCCAGATCTTTAGGCCCCGCCAATGAGTTCGGAGGGAGTCAGAGACAGAAAAATTCTAGGCACTCCGGCCATTCGGTGGCTAGTGCACCTTCTCGATTTGCAGGCAAAAGATTTGATCATCCTAATTTTTTTGGACCGAGTCAGATCTCCAGAGTTTCGGGTTCCAGTATAGAGGTGAATCTGGTTAGATGAGACCACCCTTACCGCGATGTAATCAATTTGGTTAGCCACATTCTGGACTGTGCTGCTTGGGTTCGGATGTTTGCAATGCTTGTGGTCAACCAGGCCATATTATGCGTATGTGTCCATTTCTAAGTTGTCGAACGATGGTGTAGCCTACCGGATTGGCAGTCGAATCGTCGTCATCGGTGCGCCCTCAGAGACGATACACCCAGACATCAGCAGGTCGTGTTGGAGGTGGAGGTGGAGCGCCCAGCTTGAGTAGTCCTCAAAACCGTAGTTACGCATTGACCGGCCGACAGGATTTGGAGTCTTCACCTGATGTTGTTACAAGTATAGTATCAGTATTTTCTTATGATGTGTATTCATTGATTGATCCGGGTTCTACATATTGTTATATGTTACTCCTTATATTGCTTGTCGGATTGGGGCAAAACTTGAGTCGATTAAACCTTTCAAAGTGTTTTATTAATGAGATGTCAGTATGATTAAGTAGGGGTTGTAACGTTCTCGAAGCAAGAAATGTAAGGGATAAGTATATGCTTAAATACGACCCTTGAATATAAATATACTAATGATTTATGAGTACAAAGGGGTAGAAGAGTTAAGAGGACGATGTTCGCTACTAAAAGAGCCAGATATCGACAAGAGCTTTTTATCGTATAAAGTATATTGGCAAGGATGTTGCACTGAGGTACGAGTATAAGGCTATATGAATATAAGATGAAATTAGGACTAAGGTACAGAAAGATTCTTTTTCAGAAGTCCTCTTGCTGTAAGATTATTAAGCTAGTAATACAAGGCGGAATAGCTAATGGAGGATGTGAAGGATGTTTTGAAGGAAATAGTTGTATGAAGGTAGATGAATGAGTGGTACGATGGGTATGAATATAACACGAGAGGGAATAATCGATTTTATGAAAGGTGTCAAGGGATTTCTGACTCTTAAGGTATATCCGAGAGGATAACGTGAAGCTATATCGATATGTTAATTTAGAAATTGGAAAAGCCCCCCCCCCCCCCTCCCCCCCTTAAAGGACGATCTTAGGATTAGAAAGGACTCGTATTTCTAATAGAATATTCTATGAAATTCCGGGGCTAATGTTATAGAATGGTAAGCGGGAAGAGCACTTTATGAGCAAGGGAAGTCGAGAAAGACCCTAAGGGAGAAAGTAAGAAAAGTGGATTGATGGATTGGTTAAAGGAAGTGGTGTAACCACTAAGGACGAGAGGAAGGTTAATAAGCTAACAAGTCTGGTCAAGAGACAAAACATTGATAACAGGGGATAAGACACCATAAACTCCCAAGTTTCACTAATTCAGCCCAAAATCCCTACCATCACCCAAGGCCATCTGCTCACAAACCATAGATGCAGACATATATATAAACACGCTACAAACGCATTCATGGCCTCAAAATTCCCAATGAAGGTCTCGTTGACCGAGTCAACCCCCAATACCTCATAACCAACTTTTCAACTCAAGTCCCAAAATACACCCGAGTACATAGGGAATCGAACCAAATATACACACAAGTTCTAAAAGACCATCCGGACCTCTGTAATCGACAAATTTTCGAAAAAGGTCCGTTTATCTAAAGGTTAACTTTGAGTCAGCTATTTTTCACTTTAAGCCAAATTTATCACAAAATCACCCAAATCATATCCAAAGACCTCGAGAAGCGTGTCAACAGTCTCCTCAGGTCAAATGTGAGCTAAAAATGTTCAAAAAAGGGTCAAACGCATTGAAAAAACAATAACGACCAAACGGGTCGTTACACAAAATTTCCTTGCCCTTTGTTAATTCATTAAGATGTGCTAATTGGGATGCAAACCGAATTTTGCTTTGCCTGACCTGGCCCACCCTCATATATTTCTACCAAACAGACCTCATTTGGTCGGGTCGAAGGGTTTGGTTGAAAACCCTAGCAGCCGCCCCTCTCGTCATCTTCGAACGGCAATAATGGCAATCCTTGCACGCGCTTTTGCTTTAACAGGCCCTGTGTGGCCATTTTTGGCAAGTATTAAATGCTTGCCCTCTCTCTCCATCGTAGAACCACCACGAAAGGTAAAAACCCTCTTCCTCTCTCTTTTCTTTTTCTTTTCTGTGCAAATAAGGATGAAACCTTAATGGGTTTTGTTCGTTTGTTATCAATTTTTATTGGTCTTCAAGTATTCACAAGGATTCAAAGAGAAACCCCTTGAAATCTCTTAGTCCCACATCAGTTGGGAACCATATCTTGAATTTTTAGGGTTCTATTTAAAGAACCCCATCCCTAACAACGCACACATACAAGTCTCAAAACCAGACCAAAAAACACATAATTTACTTAGGGATTTATCAAATTGCTGAAACCTTTGACTAATTAGGTTTTTCTAGTCTAAAATTTTTCTTTCTTTTGTGGCTGAGTTGGGGCATTGAGGAGCAAGGATCTTCAATTCCAAACCTCAACCAAGACTGCACTTGAAAAAGGTAAATTTCCTTCCTTTTAGTAATTTTTTTAGTAATCTTCAATTTCTTGTATGTTTGTGTATTTATTATGTTTATTAGATTTTTTTAGTCAATAACATGTTTGTAGGATTGCTTAGCTTAATTACTGTTCAGCTAATGTGATTAGTTTAGTCATTAGCATGTTTGTAGTTTAATTACTGTTCAACTACTGTGATTAGTTTATTCATTAGCATGTTTGTAGTTTTGTTGAGTTTAACTACTATTCAACTAATGTGATTAGTTTATTCATTTGCATGTTTTATAGCTTGGTTTAATTTAACTAATTCCTAATGATGTGTCTGTTAGGATAGGTTGATTACAAGCATGTTTAGTTGTGACTCAACTTCTGCTTAACCATGTGCTTGTTAAGATGGCTTTAGGTATTTAGCATTTTTGTATGTTTCTTTAAGTTCAACCTCTGTTCTTGTTGTATGCCTTTTAGAATAGTTCAGTCATGGGTAGATTCATGTACTTATTGAGTGTGATTTCCTGATTAAGATTGGTTATGGGTTTTATTCAGTTATTGACATGTGTTAAGATGATTATTTGGTCATGTTTCAGTCATAGTTTTCCATATTAACATACCATTGTTGTTTGTTTAGGCTTTAAGCAGTGGCCATATACTATTAAGGTTATTTAAGTTCCAACGATTAGTTTAACTTAATCATTAATATCATGTAAGCCTCCATATTTTCCTGGTTTGTTTCTATTAGTGTGACCTGTGTGTTCAAACATGTTAATCAGTTATCTTAAGTAAGTTCCCCCACATGTGTTAAAGTGAGCTCAAATGTGGTTGGTGTCAGTATTAGCCAAAATTTAGGTTATTTCAACATATTGCTTGAACTTAGCGTTAGCTGTTTAAAGTTGTGAAAACATTATTTAGCACATATGTTTAGTATTTACTTGGTTAACTTGGTTAGTCCAACATATATTTTCTTTACTCTAGGTCTATTACTCTAAATCTAAGGTGTGTAAAATCTTTGTTATAGGGAGTTTACTTTGAAGAATTGTTTTACTCCTTATGAACTGGTGATCCTGACTGGATGTTATTTTAGCTTGAAAAACCAACAATCATGCATCAACCTGTGCCTAATAGTTAGTAAGGCAGGTTAGATGTGCAATAAGTATAACCTAAGTGACCGTTTTGTGTGCAATATGTCTAATTTAATCATGCAAAATGTACACTATGTGTGGTGAAGTGATCTTAGAAGTTATGACTTAATCTTGACATACAATGATGTAATTGTACTGCCAATGTATGTCTGAGTGTTTAGTATTCACCTTGTACTATTAAGCAACATAAAGGGGGCATGCCATTAGGATTGTTGGTTGCTTAGGAAAATTGTTCAGTTTGTGTTTAGGAAACTAAACTCAAAAGCATGTTCATGTCTTCAAGTGAGCATTACTTGTGCTTTAGTATAAGTATGTTGTCTGTTTAAATGTATAACGATCCGTTAGGTCGTTTTGACACTTTCGACTATTTTACCCCTGTTGACCTTTCCCCATGTTTCTAGAGAGTGTTTTTGACTTGCGGGGAGGGGTCATGCGACTCCCGATGCATTCGAGTCTGCTTGAAACAAGAAAATGGAGTTTTGGAAATTCATAAGTGTTTGGTTGACCAAAGTCAACACCGGGGGTAAATGACACTTTTTGGAGATTCCGTCGGTTTCGGAAGGTTAATTATGACTTAGTAAGGTAATTGGTTCGATCCCCGAGGGACTCAGGGGCATTTTGATCTTTTAGTTGGAAGGCTAGTTTTAAGGTGTTCGGGGGTTGACCAGGTCTAGGTGACCTCGTTTGGTGATTGCAAGGGCGCGGGTGAATTTTTAATGCATTTTAGGAATGTTTGCATATTTGATTTGTATCCAGGAGATCTCGGATGAGTTTCGGATGTTGGGTCGGAACTTAGAAATTTCATGATTTTCTGGTGCCTGGTATCTCGCACCCGCGAGATTGGGCTCGCACCTGCAAGGCCATTCATGTGAGGTTTTATCCACACCTACGGACTTGAGGACTTTAATTAAACACACAAATGCAAGATTTGGGACGCAAGTGCGACGTCGCACCTGCGAGAAATGGAGCGCAAGTGCGAGAGTCGCGGAACATATCTGAATAAATATCCCCATTTTGTTCTAGCTGATTTCATCCCCATATTTTGGACTTGGGAGCTCGGTCTTAGGTGGTTTTTAAGAGTTTTGGGAAGGATCTTCAAGTGGGTAATCTTCTTATCACCCTACTACAGTTATAGCTTCAATTATTATAAGATCTAATGCAAGACATCATGTGTTTGGATTGAGGGTTTTGTGGGTTTATGAACCCAAGATTAAGAGACAAGAAATTCTTCAAATATTCATGGATTCATCGTTGGATTGAGTTGATTTTTGGTACCTAGACTCCTTAAACCTAGGATAGACTAATTATGGGACAAATTTCCTTTTTTTCCCTTTTAGGCTCGGAATCTTATTTAGGGTGATTTTATGGGTTCAGATTTAAAGTAGCTAATAGGGGTTTCATTAGACTTGTATGATAGTTTGACCCTATGAACCCGATGTCATTTGACTTGTATGATAGTTTGACCCTATGAACCCGATCTTCTTACTAAATTACGATTTTGACCTTTGGGGTTTTGAATGGGGTTTTTGAGTCGACCTTCTAAAACCAAATATTTATTGGGTAATATGGGTATAGTTTGACTCATATTCTCACGTATAATCTTGATTTGGGTAGATTGAAATCGGTCAAAGACTTAACGAAGGGGCAAGACTGCTTGTGATGATGGACTCCTAATTCCAGGCAAGTTAAGACTTTGTACCTTATATAGGGCGTCGTGGTTGGCTTAAATGAACCTAATCAAGAGGGATAATGGGGCTACCTGATACTTTTGAGGTGACGAGCACTTGTATCAAGTACCGGTGCCATGATATGGGTAATTGTGTACTTAAATTTTATAGTCAGTCTGAATGCCATACTTTGGGCACTAGCTGGCAGATAGTATGATCCTATGGATCTATAATTGGTGTCTGAAGCCCATACTTTCTGTCTTTTGATTAAATGCTGTCTTATTTGATATGTGTGTGGTACATCACTTCTAAATACTCATTAAGAGTGAATAAGAAGCTAATGTCACGACCCAACCCCGTAGGCCGTGACTAGTGCCCGAGCTGGGCACTCGTATGCACCTGTTAACTATAATCAGCTCACAATCAACATAATAGGGAACTTATATGTAAAAAGGCAAGACGTCGTCTCAGAAAGCATCGCATATATAGATATATCATAGCAACCTATCTCCCCGAGGAGTTACAACTTTCAACATAACATCGTATATAAATACAAGCAAGGCTATCATAATATAGGGAACGTCCGAAACCATACACGAGAGCAAGGCTATCATAGCACAAACTTCCAAAACATGTATATATATATCTACGCAAGCTTCATGTCACACACATACACACAACATCCCAAAACACATATATATAGGGGGCGGTCCCAAATACGAAGGGCCCCATAAGTCTACGACAACGAAAGCCCCTATACAATCCA
>NW_026726028.1:0-74980 GCF_029784015.1 Lycium ferocissimum
CACGAGTATAAATAGAAATGGAACGTCTAGGAAAAGGGGTAAGTCCCTGAGAGACTATTATCTCCCAGTATTATTTGGATTTTACCCTTTATGCTTCCATTTTGATATTGAACATGTTTTCTCTGGGACTTCCGTCGCGCCCTTTTCAAAAAAGGCGTCCCCGGGCGGGGGCGATTTGATCCATTTTGTTTTTTCGGGACTACAAAGGGTCTTTATTCGGGGTTGTTTTGGTTTTTCTTTTGTGTATATATTCATGGGCACGGGGGGGTCGTCCCATATGACATGATATGATGTATTTTCTTAGGCTCGAAAATTGGTATAGGTTGAATGTTCGGCCGCCCCTTTTTTTTTGGGGGATTTTTTTTTGTTCGCCTTGTGGGCGCAGCCCTATAGGGCATGATGTTTTTGAATATAAATATGTTATTGCTCAGACAGAATGATGACGAACGAAAAGTATGATGAAAGAGGGGTTTCCCTAGAATGGAATAAAATTTGAAAAGGTGCGGTGCCCGAGCGGGCTAGCACGGCGTCGTCGCGGCTCCTCAAGTCGGGTCGTGACCGACGGGCAAGGTAGTTAACTATTCGTACTCTTAGAGGATAGGTTGCGTGCTTGTGCAATTTATTTTGGGATGTGTTGGGACGAACACTTACCCGTGGTGGAATTCGCTACAACAATAGTTATCAAAGTAGCATTCAGACAGCCCTTACGAGGCTCTGGCTGAGGCGCGTGCATCTCCACCGGGGTGGTTTGAACCCACCCAAGCAGAATTATTGGGTCCCGATTCAGTTCATGAGGCGATTGAAAAGGTAAATCTTATTGTGCAACGACTGATGACCACTCAGAGTAGACAAAAGTCTTGTACAAACATGAGGTGTAGAGAATGGAAGTTTGTTGTTGGTGATAAGGTTTTCTTGAAAGTGTCACCTATGAAAGGGGTAATGCGTTTTGGCAGAAAGGGCAAGCTTAATCCTAGCTATATTGGTCCTTATGAGATTACTAGAAGAGTTGGGAAGGTAGCTTATGAGTTGAGATTACCGGGCCGAGATGTCCGGCTCGTCTGTTTCACATTTTGATGTTGAGGTTGTATAAACCCGATCCTTCTCGTGTTGAACTATGAAGAGGTTTAGATTGATGAATCCTTGTCTAATGAAGAAGAACCGATTCAGATTTGGAGTACCAAGTTAGAAGGTTGAGAACAAAGGATATTGCATCGGTTAAAGTGTTGTGGAGAAACTATAATACTGAGAAAGCTACTTGGGAAGCGGAAGAGGACATGAAGAAGAGATATCCTCACTTGTTCCTACTTCGGGTACGAGGCAAGTTTTCGAGCTATTCGTTCGCAAGGGGAATTCGGTTGAAAATCGTAGTGGTTAGTGACCTTCCTAGAATACAATTCTCATTCGAAGATTAATGATCTTAAGGATGGGATAATGTAACACCCGTAAACTTGAACTAGGTGTGAATGTGTAAAAATCTAGTGTTAAGAGGATATTTTATCTATAGAATCCATTCGGGATGAATTCGGGTGGAAGTTAGTTGTTTTGAAGTCAAACCAACTAGTGAAGTTCTTAAGGCCTCTTAATCTCGCCTAAGTTTCGATGCGTAGTTCCGTCTTTGTCAAGGATTTTCGAGAAAATATGTTGAGAATTTAGAAACACCTCCCCTACGGCGCTTGTAAATCTTTAAAATAGCTTTCCACCCGTAGGTCGCCTGTACCCCGACCAAAGTTTGGTACAAAAAGTTATGCCCATTTTACTAAAGCCTGTCTTTGCTGGAAATTTGGTCCACGTTACGGTGAGGCGTTACTGACCGCAACACATGTTACGGACCGTAACACCATACCATAACGTCAACTTTTTTCACCAAACATTATGGAAATTTTGGTCACGTTGGGGCGAGGCATTACAGTCCATAACAAGCGTTACGGGACCGTAACACCCTACCATAACGTCAATTTTTTCACTCGAAAATTATAAATAATTCAGTTATTTTATCCGCTCCTCCACTTTCTGGAAAACCCTAAGAACGAAAACCATTCCTCCAAGTCTTCAACTCAATGGTAAGAACGTCTTTATCATTATTAATCCATCCCAGCATCAAACCCATGATTCTTAACATAATTCTTGTACCAAAAACCTAGGGCTTGCAAAGTAATCCTTCTCAATGTGACTCAAGCTAGGGTTTTGGGTGTTCTTCACTAAGAAGGTGAATTGTTAAGACATGTAAAGCATAATTAAGATATGTCTCTTTTGATGTACCGGTTTTGGATGTATGTCTCCTTTTGAACCTAATCTTGGAAGTATAAATTTCATTCAAGGCCTCTTTATTGAATAAAAAGGTGAACTTTCATGATTTGAAACTCTATTTCTGGTTTGATTGTGGTTAATGTGCCTAAGGGGACAAGCCCACATTAAACCTAGTTTGTATCAGTGCCTACCTACGTATATAAGTTTATACATGTTTTTCCTCTGTAAGAGATTGATCGATAATGATGTTTTCATGTTGAATTCTGACATTGAAATGTTGGTTAAAGAAGTGTAAACATTTTCAAGACCTTTTTCGAAATGATTTATCGTTACGATATGGCATAATGAACCTTAATGACCATTGATGATTTCACTACCTTGAAACGAATAAAGAATTGGCTTCTATGTTATGAAAGTGGTCAACAGGTTGGCTTACCTACTCGGGAGGAAAGATAGTCACTATGGATCCTAGTGTGGTAATGCCTAGCCATTCGGGAGGAAGAGTGGCCACTGCCAAGTTCGCCACCCGAGGTGCGGTTTATTCCTTGCTATTCTGGAAGAAGGATAGCCATCGAAAATTACATATTCTGGTCTGGTACGCTGTGTTTAGGGAACCTCTAAGGTCATCCCTTCGATGTTATTGATTGTTGGGCATGTATAAGCAAGTATGATATCCTTATCCTTTTATGGGCCGTTGTCGACAATCATGATCAATTTAAGAAACATATTTGGAAGTTGTAACTTGACAAAAGTCTTTATAATCATTTTTGATAATTCTTATTGAGTGTTTCAAAAGCCGAATAAGCCTCGATTTCATGTTGTTTCATACTATCCTAAGAACTAATTTCTTTAAGTATTATTGTAATTTATTTTCATATTACTTATTGTCTGGGAGTATCCGAGTACAAAGTACTCGTGCATGTCTGATGTTGTTTTAGTGATGCATGTTAGGTAACGGAGGAGAGCAGTTCTTGATAATCGAAACGCTTGGAAGGACTTGTTGTTGCTGCTAACTTGCGATCCCACATGTTCATTCGTGGACGCCCTTATAATATTTATTTACTATTCTTTTTTTTTTGGGCTGCGTCCCGATGTGTTAGACAGTTACTCTTTTATCTTAGAAGCTCCATAGTACACATTCATATGGGTAGTTGTTGAGTTTTGTTTAACTCTTGGGTTTTCCTCACATTTTGATTAAGTTTTATAATGTTAAAGACTTCCGCTAATTTAATTCATATATCATGATTTGATTATTATTTTATTTTATAAATTGTTCGAGGTGAATATTGAACCTAGCGAGTTCAAGTGTTGTTAGTGCATCTGTTATACATCTCACTTTTAGAGCATGAGCACGCCATGTATTTCACCGTATTAATGGAGTATCGGAGACGCCCCTTGAATTTTTGAAAGGTACAAGCCATGGGAAGTACGTAGCAATGAAGTAAAAAGGATGAATTACGATCTCGTAAGTCATAGCAGGAAGGACAACCTTTGGAACCAAAGGACATGACCATTATCAAGTATGATTAACGATAAATATCATGTATAGAGAGTTTCGATAAGATTCTCGGGACCCAAGCAAATCGAAGAAAATAAGTTTGTCGAAAATTTGGAAAAAAATTACGTAATTTTGGGTCAAATTTGGAGGTATATCTCCAGGTATATTATGATTTTTAAGGTGTTTCAAGAGCCCAAAATGAAGTTCGTCGGCCTAATTTCCAACGCAAAAATCGCTCATCAAACGACATTGGAGTAGGGAGTTATGGCTATTTTAAGATAACCCATTCAAGCTGCCACTTGGGACAGTTGGTGGAACCGATTTATGAGGGGTATAAAAATCCCATCAACCCCATTTTTTCATTATTCTAAACACACATGAGTCCTAGAAACTTCCTAACACATCCCCCAAACATTTATAGCCCAATAAATCAAGAATTTAACAAGATTACACCAAACTAGTCCATAAAAGGTGATTGTTGTTGCTTCTACTTGATGTTGTGGTGAGTTTGGTCTTGAAGAAAGTTGGCGTGGCTAAAGTTCTTCAAGTATAAGGTATTTTCTTCATTCTATCTCTTATGTTGAGTTGATTTGAAGGTTTAGCAAGTCTTAAAAGTGAAAATAGTTATGGAGGAAAGGTCATAAAGTGTTGTGTTATAGTTGTTGTGTTTATGGACTGTTTTAATCATGTGGTGGCCGTGTGGTTGGGTTGATTTACATGTATATGGATGGTAACTAATGTTTTTGGTGTGTTGATGAGATTATGCTCCTTGATTGGGAAGAAAGAAAGTGTATATTGTTGTTGTATGTTCAAAAACATCGTGTGGGATGTTTTATGGAATATTTTGGTATTGATGATGATGTGGTTGATATTAGTATTTCTATTGTTGTTGTTTTGTTGGTATTGTGATTTCGGGCTGTGGGAATATAAATTGGGGAGATGTTTCTTAATTTAAATGATTTTAAAAGGAATTAATTTGAGGGCTTAAGACAAGCATATGATGATAAGCCTAACAGTGGTATGAACTCTCTTGAATGTAGATTTACGAGCTTAGGAGGACAAGCCTTAAGCAGTTAAAGTTAAGGCGACTGAAAAGGTACATTAAGGCTAGTCCCTTCCTTTCTAAAGGCATGATTCTTTTCTTATGAACCCACACATGTTTTCCATAATATCCTTATTCCAAAAAAGTTAGAAGTTCATGATTATCAAAATTCTTATGATGCCAAAGATAGATGTTTTCCATGATGATGATTCCATTTTTGGAAATTCCAAAGCTTATGAATTTGATGCTATTATGAGATTACAGAGCTTATTTCATGATTTCCTTGATTTTATCCATTGTTATTGATCTCACCTCATAATACTTGTTCCTTCGAGGTGAGATATAGTGATGATGATAATTCTATTTCTAATACTATCTAAGTTCAGTGTTCTTAATACTCTCATGACACTATTGATCTCATCTTATGATAGTTGATCCTCTAAAGAAGGATATGGTTGTGATGATAATGATGATGATGTGCTTTTATTTATGTAATCTTGTATATGTATATATGTAGTCATGTGTGACACCGAGTCCCGAAGAGGCCGAGTACGGATATTACTGAGTCCCGAAAGGGCCTGGTACGGATATTATCAAGTCCCAAAAGGGCCGGGTACGGATACACCGAGTCCCAAAAGGGCCGGGTATGGATAATATCGAGCCTTACTATGGCTGGGTACGGATATTACCAAACCTTACTATGGTCGGGTACAGATAATACCGAGCCTATATGGGTGGGTACGGTGTTGTATTGTATTGTATGATATTGTATTGGTATGTATGTGGATATATGAAATGTTTCATCTACAAAAAAGTTAAGTAAGCATGATGAATGTCTAAAAGGGTATCATGAGGTATAAATGGTTTTTTTATCTTACGTTATTCTTCGTGCTTAATTATGTTACTATTCATGCCTTACATACTCAGTACATTATTCAGACCGACGTCCTTCTTGTGGGCTAGCGTTCATGCCTTGAGGTAGACAGTAAACGGATGCGACCGTACGTGATTTATCGGCGGATTCTCAAGAGCACTCCACTTACTTGAGTACACGGTCTATTGGTATTGGTCCTTATGGTCACTTGTATTCTATGTAGAGGCTCGCATACGTGTGTACGGTTAGACATTTCATAACCCTACCCATTCATATTGTGTATAATATTTTAGTAGCCTTGTCACCAAACGTCTTTGTGGTATAATTGTTGAAGATTTTCTACTATATAGAAACATGAGTTTCTATATAGGATTGTCGTCCACCCCATGGGACCCACTCTATAATAGTAATTTAAAAAAAAATAAGGGCCCACTAGGGCCCACTTTTCTATAATTTAAAAAAAAAAATAAGGATCATTCTTGTATAATAGTAGAAATTAAAAAAAAAATTAAGGTGGGGACTACGTGAAGAATTAGGAAATAATTGCAAAAAAAAAAAAGATGGGATCCACGTGAAGAAGTATTTAAATAATGATAATAAGTTTGGAAAATGGTAAAGGTATGCTTAGAGAAATTTTTAAGAAGAGAAATTCAGGAAAAAAGAAATAACGATTTAAATTGAATACAAAAACCGCTAAAGAAGTCATAAAACCAAAACATACGTCTCACACAAATAATGAGGAATAACATCAAGAAGACAAAATATAAACGGTCTTCTATAATAGTAAATTATAAAATAAAAAAAATTAAGGTAGGGCTCACTCTTCTATAATAGTAGAAAATTTTAAAAAAAAAAAAAGGTGGGGCCCACTCTTCTATGATAGTAGAAATTAAAAAAAAAACAAATTTAAGGTGGGGCCCACTCTTCTATAGTAGTATAGATTAAAAAAATTAAGGTGGGGTCCACATGAAGAATTAGGAGACAATTGCAAAAAAAAAATGGTGGGGCCCACGTGAAGATGTAGAAGACAATTGCCAAAAAAATAAATAAACTAAGGTGGCGTGCACGTGAAGAAGTTGGAGAAAATTGCAACAAAAAAAAAAGGACATTTGAATAATGATAATAAGTTCAAAAAGTGGTAAATGTACGCTTAAAGAATATTTAAAGAAGAGAAATTTAGGAAAAATAAATAACGCATTAAATTGAACACATAAGCAGCTAAAGAAGTCATAAAACCAAAAGATTTAAAACTTATACCTTTGGGTATATGTAACATCCCGTACCTTTAACCAAAGCTTTGACCATGATCCTAGACTTAGAAAACCCGATAAAGAATGTGGGAATTGAAAATTTCCTCTTCAGTTGTAAGATGGTGGTTTACGCCCCTGAACAGTGGCCGTATTTCAGTATACGGCCCGTATTTCAAGTCATAAACTGGTACCAAAGATTTCTGAGCATTCTGGAATTTGACACTTAGAGGTTTCATTGTTAAATACGGACCGTATTTCAAAACGTATTTGGAATTTGGGAAACTTCCTTGATGAAAGTTGTAGAGCTTTGAAATACCTTTCCAACGGTATATTACGGGGGTCAAACGGACATATGTGCAAAGAGTTATGGCCATTTTATCAAGAGACGCGGTAGTCCATACGGAATACGGACGTATTTCAAAATACGGCCCGTCTTTCAAAATACGGCAGATATTTTGCTGGACGTAAAATTCAATTTTCCAGAATAGTATATATTCGTCCATATCAGTTCAAATTATTATTTTTCATTCCTTCAAGCCCTAGAACGACTTCCTACCCTCTCCCATCATCAAGAACACCAAGGTAAGCCTACTCTAATTATTCCAAATCAATTCTAATACATATTCTTGTAATCTAAACAAGAAATCATCATTCCTAAACTAGGGTTTTCAAGAAAACCCATCTCAAGGTTCAAGAATTCAAGATTTTGGAAATCTTCTTCAAAGCTCAAGTCTTTAATTCAAGTTTTGGAGCGACTAAGGTATGTAGAGTTGCTATCTACGTGTGGGAACATCATTGTTCTTCCCCACGCCTCTTAATCCATAAAGTATGAATCCTTATAAAAACTAGGGTTTCTATACCATGCTCATGATAACCCTAGGTCCATGTCCATGATTAGATGTCCACGATTATATTATGTATGAATTGCTATTATTCTATCATTGTGTTCTTAATAAATCCATATGATTATTGAGAATCAGTCTGTAATCCATGAAAACCCATATTTTGTATTCCATGGGTTCTTGTATGCATGTTTTTGATTAAGAATGATTATTTCATGAATATCCTATATGTCTACGAGTTTTCATGCAATTAAATCATATAATTACTTTCATGCCATGATACAAGAAATATACATGCTAAATACAAGTTATTTCATGAAACCATGCTACAAGTTATCTCATGAAACCATGATACAAGCTATGTTACAAGTTACTTCGTGAAATCATGATTACAAGTTATTTCACGAAAATCATGGGCTTCTTAGCCAACTATATTATGTTCATATTTTTGGGAGTTGCACGAATTACCGAGAAGGCTCAGATAGCCTGAAACTACGTACCCACCGTAGGACAAAGATCGCTCCGCTCAGTTAGGACGATTCCTTAATTTTACACTGAATGGATCCATCAGGCACGTTACCACCTTATACCCTGGCAAGGTATGGGGGCTCTTCTGGTCCGGCGAGGTACCAGACTCCACGTACCCACGTGGTGATATCACATGGTCGGTTTATGACATATTCTCCTTACTTATCATGTTATATATATATATATATATATATATATATATATATATATATATATATACCCATGCTCATGATCATGTTCATGTCCAGGTTTTCAGTTTCAATTCTTATCATGTTATTCCATATCCCATGTTATTTCTTTCAGTTGCTTTACATACCAAGACATTCAATGTCTTTGACGCCCCTTTCTATTGCTAGGGGCTCCGCATTTCACGATGCATGTATTGATTAACAGGACAACAGATTTGCTCGTTAGGACATTGCTCGTATATAGAGATGTGCCATTATATTGTGATATATGTCCTTAAAGATTATGACGTCCATGAGCTATCTTTATGATCTACCCAAAAATGATTATGAGATGTATGTTTAGAGGTGCTCGGTTTGTTAGCTCCGAGTGCCCGTCATGGCCCTCTAGTTGGGTCATGATAGCATTATTTAGGTTCTTCCGATATTATTCATGACGTCAGATGCCGGTCACGTCTAGGGTGGGTTTTGGGCGTGACAAAGAGTTGGAATGTCCAGTTATATCATAAGACTAATAGAGATTAATGGTGGACTAAGGTTGGGAACCTTGTATTCATTGTGTAAAAGAATTGGCTAGATCCCGCTACTAATGGTGTTATTACTCGGCTTATGTGATTGAATAAAAAGGATTGGCGTGCGAGTGGTTAGAGATGTTCAGATTCGATAATTAAGGTAAGAGATGATTCTTCTAGGACTAGTGAGGTTAAGGATTTGAGTAAAGGGTTAGTAAACATGGATACTTGGTATGATAGAATGGACGATGATGGGTTAACTGAGTTAAGTTCGGTATACATTCTGGGAACTGATTAAGCAATTCTGGCAAGGACGCTTCCGTGAGATACATGAGGATTTTAGTGAGACTATTGTGTGACACGCTGGGTTTAGAGAGTGTTCAATTTCGAGTTGTAAGCGTCAAGAAAACTTCTAATGTGTAGAGTGTGTGGTATGATCCTATCTCCCGATTTGATTTAGCTAGCTTGCAGAACTTATGATTATGCGGTATTCGATTGAGTGGATTCGAGGACTGACTACGATATTAATGATCGTGAATTGATTAGAAATTAGGAAATTGACGAGTCGAGAAAAGGTATAGATGATTGTGGATCATTAAGAAAAAGGTACATCTTGGGAATTTCTTGGATCAGTATGGATTGTAGTGTCCCTTTCTTGCATATTCCAGTTGAGATATGATTGTTGCGTGAGCTTAAGAAGGAAATCTACAGGGATGGACTATGTGATATGAAAGAGTTCCGTGAGGTTCGTGATCCGCGACTAGTGAGAAGCATATTTCAGTGAATAGACATGTTGAGGTTTATTAAAAGTGGCTTGGTGGTACACCGTTAGATAAGTTTTGTGACCTTCTAAAGTGAATGAGTTAGTGTGCTTTAAGAGAATGGATTGTGAAATCCCTATCAGGTGAAGGCCAGAATTATATTTTTGGGAGAAACCTTGCTCGTGGTAATACAGTGTGATTGCAAGTAATATTTCTTTGGACAGCTTGGGTAAGAGCTTTTGGTTATTAAAGACTTGGGGGTAATTGCGTGAGATTTTGAGCGGCAGTGTAAGATTGGATACTTTCGAAGGATTTATGGGCGTACCGAGGTTGTACGATGAGAGGTTTCATGGTTATGTAATTACTATATGAGGCTTCAGTTTTTGCGTCGAAAAGTTTGGGTATATATCGAATTTGCGTATCAGGTAAAGGTTGAGAAACATGAAGATTGAATTCGTATATTATAGTTCTTCTGTACTAAGTTGATAACTGGGATAGGACTCTACTTTTGGAATCGAAGGTGAGGGACAGGATTTGTTATACGTGGTATGGCTGTGATTGGTTTCCAACCTCGAAGTCGGTTCTAATGATTATTGGTGGTTTTCGAGAGTTATGCATTCATTCAGGGTCAGCATGGTTCAAGTTAAGCTATGGTCTATGGTTATATTTCCGGGAAGATATTTAAACATTCGATGCATTTTGGCTCAGATTCCGGGTATGACAGTTTTACTAAGCCTTGTACAGATTTGAGTAGGAACTGTTGTGCGAGAGGTCTTACAGTGATCAGTTGTTTGCTCGGCGAGATATTCAGTGGTATGGTTCCTATATTGTGATTTAAAGGTTTAGAAGACTTGGAACTAGCCAAGTCAGCTGTCAGTAAGGTCAGTTTTGATGCAATTGCATATAGAATTTAGGTGAATCAAGGATTCATTTCTGAAAAGAGAAGTCATGGTTTCGGGCTTGTGGTGTGTGTCCATGTGTTTCTAAGAAATTGTTGTGCGAGTAACTGCTTTAGAAGATGTGGGAGGAAGAGTTAGCGGAATTAGAGTATTGGTTCAGAATGGGTTAAGGTTTGTGACCATATTTTAGAGGATTGCATTGGTTGGGGAAGTAGTTGTAGGGCCTTTTGATTGCGTTCTGAGTTGAGGTTTTATCAAATCGGAGGATTCAAGTAAGCGATTCATTTATTTGAGGGTCAGTTACGAGGAAAATTTGAATATGGAGCTATGAGAATTGGAGCTTGAGGTAATTTTGGAGAATTGTGACTGGTAAGTGAGTCGAGGTGCTTAAGCCTGTTTGAGACTACCGGTTGTTGGACCCTTGTTCTATGAATTAGTTTTTCACCAGATCTGCCGAATGTTCATCCGATTTTCCATGTTTATGTGTTGGAGAAGTACCGTTCTGGTGGTTTCTGCATCATTCGTTGGGGTTGAGTTTTGTTCAGGGAGAATCTTTCCTGTAACGAGAAGCCTGACATACATGGCCAATATCCCTAGTTGTCCACTGATTCAAGTATTTCCCGCTTTCTTCTCTTCTCCGCTCGAGGACGAGCGACGGTTCAATTGGTATCTGATGTAACGACCCGTTTGGTCGTTATAGTCTTTCCAACATTTTTTGCCCTTTTTTTGAGCTTGATTAGCTCACTTTTGACCCGAGGGAATAGTTGGTACGCTTACTGAGATGTCTAGATCAGATTCGGACAACTTCTTGTGAAATATGGGCTTAAAGTGAAAAAGAGTTGACCCAAAGTTGACTTTTGGGTAAATGGACCTTTTTTGAAAATCCGCCAATTCCGAGAGGTCCGGATGGTCATTTAGAACTTGTGTATATATCTTGTTCGGTTCCCAATGCACTCGGACGAGACCTCCGTTGGAAATTCCGAGGCCACGAGTGCATTCATAGCATATTTTTATGTGTCTATGTTTATGGTATGTGAGCAGATGGCCTCGGGAATTAGTCAGAAAATCGGATTGAATTATGAAACTTGGGTGGAATCACGGTGAACCGGTGCCTGGCGGCACCCGCACCGCCGGATCACTTGATCACCCCTGCCCGGCCGCCCGGAGCGTTCCAAGCCAATTGGGTTTGATCGCTGAAGCGGTCTAGGGATCGCTGGAGCGGTCTGAGTGACCGCGGAAGCGGTGATCTAGCAGTGGCTGGGATATTTAAATGATATAAAACCCCAAGTCTTTTGATTCATTATTTTTCCGGAAGTGGTTCATATTGGGAGCACTTCTAGAGGATTATTGGTGAAGATTCTTGGTGGTAAGCTCTCCTAACCTTCTTGCTATTTCATTGTTCCTATTTATCTTAATGATTCCTCTTTCCTTGTTAGCCCTTAGTAGTGGAAGATTAAAAGTAGGTTTTAATGGATTTTATATCTAGGCTTATTAATGATGAAATTAATGGAGTTTATGCTAGATTATGATGAATCTAAGGTTGTTAATCATATATCTTCCATTATTAGTGTTGAATCATTGAATCTAAGAGTTAGGGTTTATACCCAAATTTTGGGGTTTTGCTTGAATTTCGAAATTGGCCGAATCTTTGAGTTAATTTAGCAATTAGTTGACGGGTTTTGATCACCTAGTGTTTAATTTGATATTTTACCCCCGAGTTTCCCGTTTTGACCTTGTGGGCCCGTTTTCCCAAATTCTAGGGTTAGATTTGACCTAAACTGAATCATAGAAATATTAGTATTGTTCTTCATGATTTCTAATCTAAATTTTGAATATGCCTAGACTTCTTTGGTTCTGAGGCTCAGCGGAAGGGCAAGGCAAAAGAGTGATTTATAGGTTTTGCGGTTCGGTCATCCAAGTAGGTTATGACTTACCTTTTGTGAGACTTCGTATAGCGAAGCATATATTTTGATTATATTGTCGGAGAAAGCATGTAAACCTTCGGGTATGAAGTTGGGTTGGATTTTGTCTTAGGTTGGGCCCTGTTGTGTGAATGGGGCTAGCCACCCCGTTGTGTCGTGACTTGATTGTTCTATTGTGTTGACTTGATGCCACGTGTTGTTAGTAGATATTGGAATTTGTTGTCCATCTTCATTGTGATATTATAGTATCTTAGAGCTGGATGTCGATACGAGGATAGGGTTCTATATGACTTGTGTAGTCTTCACTAATATTGTTAGCGTACCCACGTTCGTACTTGTTCCCCATATATTATTGGTGTACCCATGTTGGTACTTGTGACTTTGATATGTTATTAGCGTACCCATGTTGGTACTTGTGACATTGATTATATTGTTGGTGTACCCATGTTGGTACTTGTGATATTGATCAGATTATTGATATTGACACATGCATTGCACGCATTCTCATCCAATCATGATACACTGTTGATGCCTTGATGATACATAATGAAACAATATGATAAGCTGGACTCGAATTTTACTTGAGTGACGTGAGAGTCCGATATCCGATGTTCGTCTCGAAATCGTGGATTGAGTGAATTGATACTTGATGAAAACTCTTTTTACTTGAGTGACGTGAGAGTCCGATATCCGATGTTCATTCCGGAATCGTGGATTGAGTGAGTATGTCATGACCCAAACCGATGAGTCGTGACGAGTGTCTGACCTCTAGCAACCAAACACCCTGTACTCATATCTGGACAATAAGGAAAATCAAGGGCCCATAAGTAACTTAAACGGATCTCATACTGCCTCATAAAAGAGCGACACCGTGAACTCTGTACAATCTGTATGCATATATAAATAAACAAGCTGAAGGAACACTGCAAGCCAACCGAGCTGCTACATGTACTGTACACAATAGAATGGAAGCCGACAAGGCTACATCATCTAACACATACATACAACTATCTACAGATCTCTCTACCGGGAGTATAAAGGCAGTAAAAGGACGGGACAGGGCCCCGTCATACCCATATGCATATACATCTCAAAAGGGGCATACAAAAACTGACTGCAGCTCCGGATCAAATGGAGCACACTGACCACTGCTGGATATAGAGGTCCTACTGAACTAGACCACTTGTCGGTCTACCTGAACCTGCGGGCATGAATGCAGCCCCCCGAGCAATAGGGGAGTCAGTACGGATGATGTACTGAGTATGTAAGGCATAAAAGTAACATATGTATAAGAAGCATAAATCGAATCTGAAATTCAAAAGTCAAACTGACTATCTGCATGCATTTGTATGGACTAGTCTATGAAAGTGTCACGACCCAGCCCCGTAGGCCGTGACTAGTGCCCGAGCTGGGCACTCGTACCCACCTATCAACTATAATCAGATCATAGCAAACACAATAGGAACTTATACGTACAGCAAGGCACGACATCGCACACACATATATACATATATCATATATACAGCCTGAGGATAAACAGAACACAAACACGACTGAACAGTGCTACCCACAACCCACTTTTATGTCTACAGGCCTCTAAGAGTAATACAGAATCATATGACGGGACAGGGCCCCGCCGTACCCCTGAATAGACATATACGTATATACAACAAAAGAATCTGTACCAAAGTGTAGGCTCCGAAACAAAGGAGCACTCCCAAAACCGCTGAGTAGGGATCCTAGGCTGGCGGCTCACCCAAACAAGTATCTGCACCTGCGCGGCATGAAACGCAGCCCCCGAAGAAAGGGGGTCAGTACAGAATATATACTGAGCATGTAAAGCATGGAATACGATGAAACAAAATCGTACCGACAGAGAGTATGGAACATAAGTACAGTACCGTAAAAGGCTTACCTTTAAGCATAAATCATGCATGATCATGTTATAAACATAAGTAAATAGTCATCATATGCATATGCATATACATAGCGTGTCCCGGCCCTCTAGTGAGGGACTCGGTGAATAGAATCATCAGATGCCATCCTGGCCGCCATCCCCATCTCATCACACCATCACATCATCATCATATATATATATATATATATAGCGTGTCCCGGCCCTCTAGTGAGGGACTCGGTGAATAATGCAGTGGAATATGCACGAATGCGTGTCCTGGCCCGGGACTCAGTGAAAGACATATTGAGCTTTGCACGAGCAGAGTAGTGAGAAACCATATGCACATAAATCATATCAAAGACTCGATGAAATAAGGTAAACGAACTATCATTTGAAAATCGAACAAGAATTATGTCAAGTACCTTTCGAACATCTTTCTCGGAACATGTCAAATCGAACTTTAGAAATCATAGCTACGTATCGAAATTATATGCATAACAATCCTCGTTTTAGACCCGGTACATAAATAAATACGGAATCAAACTCGGTGGTCGGAATAGAAAGCATATTAGGTTCTTTCCATCAAATCGTTAGAACTATACAACGGAACGTCTCGGGGGCCCACGGACAAGTATCAAACCAATCCGAGCGCACCTATGGAAGTTAGAGTCATCATACTCTACGGAACCTTCTACGAGCGTATCGAGGCGATCCGAGCCTTTTTGGGAGAGTTACGGTCGTTCGTAGTTTCAGACCCTTTTTAAGAACAAAATTCCTTATGAACACTTAAAATTTAACATACAAAGGACTCAAGGATCATAACATGTCTACATTAAAAATGTTATTATCAAGAGGTGAATAAAAGTCGAAAACACGCTCGGATCGTAAGAATAGAATCACCCCGAAGCTCGTTGATATTTCTCTTACGTCTAAGACATGCCAAAGAAAGAAAGGGTGAGCTTTACATACCTCATTTGTCCTCAAAGCTAATCAAAATTTGCGCCGCGGATTTCCTGAGATCTACAATACGTCATTAAATATCAAACGTTAGCTAAAGGCATTTAGGAACCCGATTCCAAACAAACACCAAATTCTACAGAAATTTGGGCAGCATTTCCCCTGTAAATACAACACCCCGAGAATTCAATTCGGCCAAATTCATCAACAACCATACCAACAAAATACTAGCAACATCAATAATCAATTCCAAATGTCTTCTAACATTAGCAACCCTTTACTACATAATTCAACAACATTCATTTTACTCAACTCAACCACTTACATTCAAACCAATATTCATGCTCATACGTTCAATTACTAATCCGAACCCATTCAAATAATATTCAAGAATACTTTAACACTTCACACAATATTTTCAACAATCCAAACAATACTCCATTTCACCCGAAATCCTCCCCAAACCCGAGGACAACACTAACATATTTCCTTCTTCCAAAACTCATAAACTACATCAACAATCCATATGTTAACAATGTCATTACCATAAATATAGAATCTACATAAAAGTCACATGAACTTCTTGTCACACCCTTAATCCGATAGGGTGTGATGGGCACCCGACCCTTATCTAGGGCCGAGCGAACCCGCTGACTTTCGTAATACTCATAATCATACTGGGCCCGCAAAACATAACATAAGCAAATAATGACATTTTTTTTTTTGAAAACAAACATGCCTTTCATCTTTGTCAAATCAAATAAAACTAGCATCGTATGAAATCTGTAAACATAACAAATCCGTAACAGTAAGCGTAATGATACATCGGCTTACATAGCCGCTTACAAAACCGACATCCCAGACACACGACACCGTCTGCAAAGTCTCTACCATAACCTCGATACCATACAAACACGTTCGACTACTCCGGAGGAAATGGACTCGCCAATCCACGGAACATCTTCTCGCTAACATCACTTACTCATCCGTGGGTACCGCACGGCATGAAATGCAACCCCCGAAGAAAGGGGTCGTACGGAATATGTACTGAGTATGCAAAGCAGAAAGTACAGAAACTGAAGTCATAACCAAAGTCACGAGTACAGAAAGTGAGCATAACAACCCGAACGCCAAAAATGTAACACAAATCGGGCAACAGAGATACAGAAGACAAATGTAACAATCAGAATGCCAAAAATGCTTACTCCTGAAATACAGATCATACATATACATACCGTAGCACATCATACCATCATGACCGGTCATATGAGATGCCATTAACCGATGTGGGACTTGCCTAAACCAATGTGGGATTTGCCTATACCAATGTGGGATTTGCCTAAACCAGTGTGGGATTTGCCTAAACCAATGTGGGATTTGCCTAAACCAATGTGGAATTTTGCATCATCATTGGGTTTGCCCCCATGGGTTTGCCCCACCACCGGGTTTGCCCCACCACGGGTTTGCCCCACCACCGGCCCCGATACCACCGCATCATATTCGAATCCATACATATAACATATAACGTAGCATATATACACGATGCCGGCCGAAAGGGGCTCGGCGTACCGGACACATCATAACACCATAATATATACGCGGTTCCCGACCGAAAAGGGGCTCGGCGAACCGGACACATCATACTCCAGAATACGCATCGGTAAATCAGACCATCATATCATATCAGACTTCGTATCACATCATATTTCGAAATACACATCATTCTTCAGAATACACCTCATATTTCGGAATACGCATAGTGCGCACGATAACATTGCCCGGACTTGGCGAAAAATGCAAATACGTAATGCACGTAATCATGAGTAACCAAATATAGTTTAAAAACATTTTCAAAAACTTAATAGGTTAATCGAAACGAACCATTATTTATAGGCCAAAACAGTAGTCAAATCAGATTTTCTTCCGAACGTCACTCGGGAATATATCAAACCGAACTTCAGAAACCATAGTTACGTATCAAAATCACATACACAAAAATCCTTATTTTAGACTCAACCGATAAATGTATAATCATACTCGGGGGTCGGAAAGGTAGTCATATTAAGTTCTTTTCAAAAAGTCGTTAGCACTATACAAAGAAAAGTTGCGGGACCCACGGACGAGCGTCAACCCAATCCGGGCCCGCCTATGGAAATCATAGTCATTATACGTCATAGAATCATTTACGAGCATATCGAAGCCATCCGGTTCTGTCTGTGAAAGTTACGGACGTTCGTAGTTACAAAACTCTTTTGAAAACAATACTTTTTATGCAACATTTGAAAACCAATCATACAAAGACATATAAACCACATAAGGATGCCAACATCAAGAAACAAATAAGCCTCGTAAACATGCTCGGACTTTAGGAATAGAATTACCCCCGAAGCTCATAACATATCATAACTTAGCCACATCTACGACATGCCAAAGAAGGAAAGGTAAGCTTTACATACCTCGATCGCTTCCTAAGCTAATCCAATTCAAGTCTCGACTCTCCAAGGTCTACACAACGTCAATATATATCGAATATTAGTTGAAGGCATTTAGGAGTTCATTTCCAAACTAGCACATAATTCTACGGAAATTTGGGCAGCACTTCCCCTGTAAATGCACCAACCCCGAGAATTCAACTCGGCCAAATATCCAACAACAATACCAACAACCACATCAACAATATCAATAATGAATTCAAAACGCATTCTAACATTAGTAACTCCTTTTTACATAATTCGACGACATTCATGCATATTCAATTCAACTTCATACATTCAAACTAATATCAACGATCGCATATTAAAAAACCAATCCAAAACCATTCAAACATGATTCAAGAACATTTCCAACAATCCGCACAATATTCCAAACAACCCAATTAATGCCCCACTTCACCCGAAACCTCCAAAATTTCAAAGAAACAACACAACACATTTTCTTCCTTCCGAATTCATGAATTACATCAACAATCTACACATTAGCAACATTATTTTCATAAATACAAAAGACCACATTACCATCACATTAACCTCCAAATCAGCCCACACGATTATAGCTTCGACTTGGATCATTAAACCTTCATTTTACCTGATAAAATTCACAACAACAACAACCAAAACACTAAGTAAATTTAGTTCATTCCTTGACACAAAACAGCCCATACTCACGGCTCAACATCAACATACAAAGTTTCATGAATTTCATCCATTTCTACACACTATTCCCTCCGTTTTAATCCGTTAAAATTCTAAATACACTCGTTAACAATGAAAAGGAACCATATTCATACCTTAAGCATGCAGCCCCAACGTTATCACTCTTCTCCTTGGTTGATTTTTAGCTCAAATTGAAGACAACGCGGCAGACTGACACTTTTCTCTTCATGGGCTTCGGAATTCGGGGCTCTGATTTTGGTCAAAATTGGTTTTTCTTCTCTCCAAGGTTCTTCTCTCTCTCTTTCCAGAATTTTCTAGGTGTTATTGGTCTGAAAAATGAGAGGAAAGGGCTGAAATTTCACTTAAATAAGCATGGGTCATGGGCCTAACCCGATTGGGCCCGGTTTGGGCCTAGCCCACTGACCTTTCTGTCTTAAAACGTCCATATCTCCTTATCCCGATGTCACCTATGGGCCCACGACCTATGGTTGGAAATATAATTCAATTATCTACAACTTCTATCTTTGGTGTTTTTCCAAATTCCAAACTTATAATACCGTTTCTGCCCCTCGAAGTCAGATCACCCGAAAACATTACTTAAAAATATTTGCTTGGAGGACTTCCACTTTGATTTGGCTCAAGGGTCCTTCTTGAGTTATGTTTAACTTCACATATGTGATTCATATAAATTGTCTCATGTCCCAAAAAAAATCTCAATGTGTGGGCCCCACCACTTGCGAATAATCCGACGTACAAAAATACAAAATATAATACCGTCAACGTGAGTTTAAATTATGAAGCAACAACATGATTGTCAATTTTTAAGCACGTTAATAAGGACCTTCCAACTGGTTGGAATACTAGAAGAAAATAATTTTTCATGAAACGCTAACTTTTCAATATTCACTTTTAACCCCAAATTTTCCTTAACATTTCCATCCAACCAAATTCACAAGCAATTTATGTCTTAAAACAAAGTCGGAAAATAATATTGTCCATAACTTGTCACAACCAACTTAAAATATTCTAACGTACAAAATACGGGGTATAACACTTCTAAATCAACCCACAACAATTACAACTTCAACTTGCATCATTAAAATCTCATTATCAACATAGAATTCACAACGACTACAACCAAAATACTAAAGAAAATTTAATTCGTTCTTTGTTATGTAACTTGACCCCCTATTCGGCCAACACACCCCCCATGCAAATTTTGTGATTTCCATTCACTTTCTACGCACCACCACAACACACAAACATGCTAAATACAATTTATCCATCACTCCTACTACACAACACACCACACGGCTACAACACCCACATACACAGTTTCACTCCAACATGCATTATTTCATGAATTTCATTCATTCCCACATACTATATCATGCACAAATCATTCATAACACATGAGAAGAAGATTGAACCTTACCTTAGCACTTGTCTTCCCAACTTAGCTAAACTTTGTGCCTTGAACTAATTCTTGTTTTTGCTACTCCAACAAGCACTCCATGTTGTTATACACCTTCTAAGGAGTTGAATTGCTTAAGAAAAATATTTTTTTGATCAAGTTTTTCCCAAGGTTCTTGCTTGGTGACTATGGCCGAATGGCCTTGTTGTTTGTTTCTCCAAGTTTCTTGAAATTTCCAAGAGGTGAAGATAATGAAATAAGATGACTAAGTCATCTTTTTATTGCAAGTATTAGCCAACCATGTGGCCATGGCCCACACCAAGGTGGCCGGCCACATGGCCCCCTTTTTTTTTTTTTTGTTTTTCATGAACTAATTACTTTCCAAAATAAACTTCAACCCCCAAATTTCCTTAATATTCTATACCACAATATTATGCACACTTATCTCTTAAAACACAATTGTGGTATTCTCGACTTCGTATCTCGGAATGGTCTTGCCCTTAACTTATCGAGGTTGACTCGGATTATCCCGACGTACGAAATACGGGATATAACATCCTTCCCCCCTTTAGAACATTCGTCCTCGAATGTTCAACTAGTCTTATAAAGTCGTATAAGGACCTCGGGGGTTTCCTTCATTGCCATAGTATACAATCTCATTTACCGATGGTATTTCTCCTTTACCTCCTCTTCAGTCCTCAAGTCATCTCCTTTCCGTCATTATTCCGTCACAATACTTTAAGAAGGCTACGTCTTTAGTACACACTTTTCTTGCCTTGCGAGCATGTAATAAGGTCCCCTATCTCTCGGGTCAAACTTTCTTTTTCGTCGAATCTCATTGCATCTTTTACAAATAATATCTTCAGACATTCCCATTCGTCAATTTGGAATTCTAAGTGTCGACGCCGATTATCGTCATATAATTTCTGTCGTTTCTGAGCTGCTAATAGTCGTTCCCTGCTTCGCCTGTCATCAGCTGATATAATTCTGAAGGGTTTTGACACATAAATTTACCCTCTATTACTCAGCTTGTAACATTTTAGGCACATTGTCTCATGTCATTTCTTTATCTTTAATTCAAACTCTCCTATTGTCCCTTCGCTCAGATCTTGCTCCCAACTTTTCGGTCACACATTACATAGCAATCTTCACGAGAATATGCACAGGTGCTCTATTTAGCCCGAAATGTCTTAGCATGGTTTCACTAATCCTTACGTCTGTTTCACTTTGTCTACTCCTTTCTTTCCTTACAACCGGTATCGAAATAGATCTTTGGTCCAACCATAGCCATGTCCTGTTTGTCCTCAGAGTTCATTCTATCTCGGTAACCTAGTTTAAACCATCTTTACATCTTTCCTTAACGCACCCAAACTATTATCACCATATTGTTATTACTGAATCCAAGCTTTTCTCCTTAGATATTCGCTTGGTCTCATCCTTAGCATATACATGTTCACGGGTATCATAACTACGCTCGTATGACTTGTATAGAATGTATTCCATCTTAATTACGGCCTTTTCTTCTCCTGGTTCACTCTACACCACATGTTCTTTCCGTTCTAACATTCACTTGTAGCCTATCCTGTCATATTTATCATTCCCTTCCTTTAATCACTCCTTTGGTTTTCTTACTTCCTACTATAGAGATTATCTGTTTTTCTCCCCTCTCTCTTCTTTTCCTGGGTCGTAGTATTATTAGCGAACAACCTTATTGCTCACATTTTAGTCTCTAGTCCAGCACGGTAGCGTTACCTTTCACAGCGTCTCTGTAAGTTGCTCATCGTAGTTTTCTTGTCGTATTTCCCTCTAAGCTTCCACTTCCCAGTGTCATATCATCCAATATCTCTACAATTAATCCCCAGTACTATCTCACTTACCACCCTAGCTTCTACCCCTTTTACTGGCTTGGGTCTTACTAACTTGTCTCGGCGAGGAATCTTACCCTCAGCCGGGTGTCTATATCAAATACGTTGTGATATCGATTGCCTCTATCTGGTACTTGCATTTCTCGCACCCGCTTCCCCCCTTTAGGGGCGTACTTATATTATCACCTGGTTATATTTTGCTCTACGTCTGCATTTTCCACTCTCGGTCAGGCTGCACTTTTATTTCGACATCCCAATTTCCCCCTTACTATTTATCCACTCACTTTCTTCCTTTTAATGTTAACACTTCCCAAGCTTATCCCGTAGTGAAAATAGCATTGGCTCGTCCTGTAACATCTGGGCCATTTTTTTCTTCTGTTCACTTGAACTTGGCTATCCGGTCCGGTTAATACCTCCCATAAACTGCCACGTCGGTTACCGGAATACACGTATCCGCTAATATAGCCATGCACGGGATATCACACGCTCACCTATACCTATACATCACCACTAGCATCTCGCTCACAAAAGATTCCCAAACACTACTCAAACTCACCTTAATTCTAGCGCCGTGACGCACCTTCTTTTTCTTTACCGGTCTGATCCACCTCGGCCTACGCGACCTCCTAAGGTTCCCGCCTACTTCGTATACTCTAATTTCCCTTAGACTACTCTATCTTCCCATTTTGGCTCGCCTGTGTCTGACCTTTTGGATTTTTAGTAAACTTCCCAGGGGGTCACCCATCGTGAAATTTCTCTCACTCCAGCACGCTTAACCTTAGGACTCCGATAGAATACGATGCTCTAACGCTAGTATAACCGCGTCCACCCTACCGCATGACTTTCGTCACGTAATTTGGAGTAAAGTAAAGTCTTGACAGGTTTCCGAACGCTCTTATAACACAATTACTATTTTACCCCTCTCTCGATTCTACATATTCACTTTTCACCTATGGATATAACTACTTTCCATCCTAGACTTCCAAATCCGCCATGATAGTGAATACGTCTTAATCGCCGTTACTTATAAATACTTGGTCACCAACCTTTGAATTTCCGCCTACCACTACTATGCAACAATTATACAACAGATACACACACATAAAAATGTAAATTCTAATAAGGATTCGTGTACCTGTAGGCGCATCCGGTGCTGTCTCCAGATTCTGTCTACTCGCCAAAGCATATATGCGGTTCGAAGGACAGCTGGAACTGGGAGCTCCGCCGCGGCCTCTACCACGACCTGCTGGTGCTGGCATACCCTGCCCCGTAGGGTGCATAGCTATAGAAGAAGACGAACCAGCACTCGACCCAGCAGGCTGAGCTGCACCACCTGACCTACCCCCACACGGGCACTCCCTCATGATATGGCCTTGGCGGCCGCAAGCAAAACAAGCACCTGTGGTGTAACGACACTCCCCCGGGTATCGTCTGCCGCACTGAGGGCACTGAGGCATGGACGGCCTCGTCTGGCTCAATCCTCTGCTCGACTGCGAACCTGAAGCCCTGGAGCTCTGACCGGCTCCTGAATACCCCGTGCGATCAAATCTCCTACCCGGGAACCGTGGGGGTGCACTCCGTGCCGGCTGAGAAGAATACCCGGTGTACGGCTGAGGCTGCCCGCCTCGAAACTCCCCAGAATACCCAGCCGATCTAGCCCTCTTGGGCTGGCCCCTGTCATAGTCTCTGTCGGGCTGACGCCCCCTGTGTCGCTCCTCCATACCCCGGGCATACGCGCCGTACCCGTGCAATATCCATACGGCCGGGAAGCCATCGCCATGCGCTATCGATCAAATAACTATCCAGCCCCCCATCACATACTGGTGCACCCTATCAGCCATGTCAGCCACAATATGAGCCGCGTATCTAGCCAAAGATTCAAACTCAAGGCTATACTCCCAGACACTCCTACTGCCCTGCCTCAAATGTAAAAATCTGTGAACCCTGGATCGTCTCATCTCTGGGGTAGAAAATGGCCGAGAAAGGCCTCCACGAACTTATCCCATACGGCTGGAGGAGCACCCTCGCCTCCGGGATGCTCCCAAGACTCATACTAATTAGTCGCTATATCATGCAACCGATACGACGCCAACTCGACGTACTCGGGGCCTCGAAGCCCTGATAAGCCGCAGCGTACGCCGCATCTGTCTGATGAACTCCTGGGGGTCCTCCTCGGGCTTTGACCCGAAAAACTCTGGCGGGTTACAGGTCAAGAAATAGCGGGCCCTCTGACTGTCACGTCTGTCCGCATGATCATCTCCTAATCCCTGTCTGTGAACCTGCCCCGCCACCAATCTAGTGAGCAGCTGAACTGCGTCTCTCATAGCCCTATCCTCCGCCCCTGGCTGGGGAGCTGGAGGCTCGGGTACTGGAACCGCGGGAGCGGGCGGTGGGGCCGCCTCCTGACCTACAAGGCCTGGCCGCTCTATGCCCCTCGATGGTGATGGGGTGGCGAACCGGCCGACGGGGCACAACCTCGGCTCAGCTGGGCACGGGCCCTCGTAACCCTCCGGGCCCGGCTAGTCTCCCCCGCTGCTGTCGACTTGCCCTTCTGGGCAGCTGTCGCCTTCCTCGGAGTCATCGCTGAAAACATAGCAATTCGTTAGGGAGGGGTCATCCTGATAATACAGCTCTATCGCACGATCTAAGATCAGAAGGAAAGATATCATCCTAAATGCCCTGTAGCCTCCTGTTTATAGATGTGGTGCACGACAAACCGATAAACAGGACTCTACTAGACACGGCCTGTAGACATTCCGAGGACGAACCGCTCTGATACCACTTTTGTCACGACCCAGCCCCATAGGCCGTGACTAGTGCCCGAGCTGGGCACTCATACCCACCTATCAACTATAATCAGATCATAGCAAACACAATAGGAACTTATACGTACAGTAAGGCACGACATCGCGCACACATATATACATATATTATATATACAGCCTGAGGACAAACAGAACACAAACACGACTGAACAGTGCTACCCACAGCCCACTTTTATGTCTACAGGCCTCTAAGAGTAATACAGAATCATATGACGGGACAGGGCCCCGCCGTACCCCTGAATAGACATATACGTATATACAACAAAAGAATCTGTACCAAAGTGTAGGCTCCGGAACAAAGGAGCACTCCCAAAACCGCTGAGTAGGGATCCTAGGCTGGCGGCTCACCCAAACAAGTATCTGCACCTGCGCGGCATGAAACGCAGCCCCCGAAGAAAGGGGGTCAGTACGGAATATGTACTGAGCATGTAAAGCATGGAATACAGTAAACAAAATCGTACTGAAACAGAGAGTATGGAACATGAGTACAGTACCAGAAAGGCTTACCTTTAAACATAAATCATGCATGATCATGTCATAAACATAAGTAAATAGTCATCATATACATATGCATATACATAGCGTGTCCCGGCCCTCTAGTGAGGGACTCAGTGAATAGAATCATCAGATGCCATCCTGGACGCCATCCCCATCTCATCACACCATCACATCATCATATATATATATATATATATATATATATATAGCGTGTCCCGCCCTCTAGTGAGGGACTCGGTGAATAATGCGGTGGAATATGCACGAATGCGTGTCCCGGCCCGGGACTCAGTGAATGACATATTGAGCTTTGCACGAGCAGAGTAGTGAGAAACCATATGCACATAAATCATATCAAAGACTCGATGAAATAAGTTAAACGAACTATCATTTGAAAATCGAACAAGAATTATGTCAAGTACCTTTCGGACATCTTTCTCGGAACATGTCAAATCGAACTTTAGAAATCATAGCTACGTATCGAAATTATATGCATAACAATCCTCATTTTAGACCCAGTACATAAATAAATACGGAATCAAACTCGGGGGTCGGAATAGAAAGCATATTAGGTTCTTTCCATCAAATCGTTAGAACTATACAACGGAACGTCTCGGGGGCCCACGGACAAGTATCAAACCAATCCGAGCCCACCTATGGAAGTTAGAGTCATCATACTCTACGGAACCTTCTACGAGCGTATCGAGGCAATCCGAGCCTTTTTGTGAGAGTTACGGTCGTTCGTAGTTTCGGACCCTTTTTAAGAACAAAATTCCTTATGAACACTTAAAATTTAACATACAAAGGACTCAAGGATCATAACATGTCTACATTAAAAATGTTATTATCAAGAGGTGAATAAAAGTCGAAAACACGCTCGGATCGTAAGAATAGAATCACCCCGAGGCTCGTTGATATTTCCCTTACGTCTAAGACATGCCAAAGAAAGAAAGGGTGAGCTTTACATACCTAGTCCGTCCTCAAAGCTAATCAAAATTTACGCCGCGGATTTCCCGAGATCTACAATACGTCATTAAATATCAAACGTTAGATAAAGGCATTTAGGAACCCGATTCCAAACAAACACCAAATTCTACAGAAATTTGGGCAGCATTTTCCCTGTAAATGCAACACCCCGAGAATTCAATTCGGCCAAATTCATCAACAACCATACCAACAAATTACTAGCAACATCAATAATCAATTCCAAATGTCTTCTAACATTAGCAACCCTTTACTACATAATTCAACAACATTCATTTTACTCAACTCAACCACTTACATTCAAACCAATATTTATGCTCATACGTTCAATTACTAATCCGAACCCATTCAAATAATATTCAAGAATACTTTAACACTTCACACAATATTTTCAACACTCCAAACAATACTTCATTTCACCCGAAATCCTCCCCAAACCCGAGGACAACACTAACATATTTCCTTCTTCCAAAACTCATAAACTACATCAACAATCCATATGTTAACAATGTCATTACCATAAATATAGAATCTACATAAAAATCACATGAACTTCTAAATCAACCCACAACAATTACAACTTCAACTTGCATCATTAAAATCTCATTATCAACATAGAATTCACAACGACTACAACCAAAATACTAAAGAAAATTTAATTCGTTCTTTGTTATGTAACTTGACCCCCTATTCGGCCAACACACCCCCCATGCAAATTTCGTGATTTCCATTCATTTTCTATGCACCACCACAACACACAAACATGCTAAATACAATTTATCCATCACTCCTACTACACAACACACCACACGGCTACAACACCCACATACACGGTTTCACTCCAACATGCATTCTTTCATGAATTTTATTCATTCCCACATACCATATCATGCACAAATCATTCATAACACATGAGAAAGAAGATTGAACCTTACCTTAGCACTTGTCTTCCCAACTTAGCTAAACTTTGTGCCTTGAACTAATTCTTGTTTTTTGCTACTCCAACAAGCACTCCATGTTGTTATACACCTTCTAAGGAGTTGAATTGCTTAAGAAAAATATTTTTTTGATCAAGTTTTTCCCAAGGTTCTTGCTTGGTGACTATGGCCGAATGGCCTTGTTGTTTGTTTCTCCAAGTTTCTTGAAATTTCCAAGAGGTGAAGATAATGAAATAAGATGACTTAGTCATCTTTTTATTGCAAGTATTAGCCAACCATGTGGCCATGGCCCACACCAAGGTGGCCGGCCACATGGCCCCCTCTTTTTCTTTTCTTTTTTATTTTTGTTTTTCATGAACTAATTACTTTCCAAAAATAACCTTCAACCCCCAAATTTCCTTAATATTCCATACCACAATATCATGCACACTTATCTCTTAAAACACAATTTTGGTTAAATTCTTGACTTCGTATCCCGGAATGGTCTTGCCCTTAACTTATCGAGGTTGACTCGGATTATCCCGACGTACGAAATACGGGATATAACAGAAAGTATATGCATGAGTCTGTATCTCTAACAATGCCTCTGTGGGCTCATAATATGCATGCTCTCAATAATAATCATGCTCATGGATATAAATATAGGTCATGGTGCTGAAGAACGTTCAGCCCGATCCATATCCCATACAATAATGCCGAGGAACATACGACTCGATCCATATATCATCATCATTACTATGCACCAGCTGATCAGGTGGTAATGCGTATATAACGCCCATCCCTCTTCCATTACCCAATATACATCTAATATTCGCGTATAGAATGCCTTCTGGTAACGGGCCAATATGCATATATATGTGAATGAATGTAATGCATGAATAAAATGTATACATAGAACTGGACCCATGAAAAGATGGAACAATCATCAACGGGGTACAGGAATATCAAAGACTAAAGTTGTCAGGGCCCAACTAGTGGGCCATGACGGGTACCCGGAGCTGGCTACCGAGCACCACTCACAATGCTATCTATCATACCCAACCTGGACAACTATCATTTTCAGCATAGGACTTGTCATAAACCAATTTCCGAATCTCCCAAAACATGTATATATATATATATATACATATAAGCCCACAAGGCTACAAAATAATCTACAAAAAAAATACACTGAGGTGATCATGGGACATCTACTACCCCACATATGTATCTACGAGCCTATAACTAGAGTACTAAAATCATAAGGATGGGACAGGACCCCGCCATGCCCCAAATATGTGCAAAAAAGAATATACCAATAAACGGCAACTCCAGAGAAGTGGAGTGCTCTGATGTATCTGTTGATAATACTCCTAGGGATCTGGACCGTCTCCCTGTCTACCTGCGGGCATGAACACAGCGTCCACAAAAGAAAGGACGTCAGTACGAATAATGTACTGAGTATGTAAGGCATGAATAATGACATAATAAAGAGATAAGGAACATGAGATGAAAAGATAACCTGCACATATGATTGCCTCTTAAGGCGGATACCATGCACGCTAACTTTTACTTTTGAAACCACATCATAACATATGTGTATATATATATATAAGTAACCTGTCTGAGTCATATATCATTACTAGCCCGCGTCCGGGATAGTCATCTCACGCCGCCCACTAGTGGTGACTGCCCGCCCACAATGAGTGAAATCAAGAAAATCATAGGATAAGCTCAATTATCTCACAATATCTTTGCAACCATCAGCTTTGGAACTTCTAGCATTAAAATCGTCACACCATAATCATCATAGAACATATCTTGTCTCTAGCTAATGAGGGACTCTTAATAATCTTAGACTTTCAACTTCGGAATGTAGGAAGGTCATGGAAATATAGAGGGGAAATCATAATATAGGAGTCATTCCTTTGAAAGAGAGAGAACTAGCCTTAACATACCTTTACGTCTTCTTGACGACTAAACGTTCTCCTTCCAAGCTCACGACTCTACATTAAGAGAATTCACACTAAAATTAGATAATTGAAGATACGCTTAAGTTTAGGCTAAAGCGACCAAAAGCTAACGAAAATTGGGCAGCATTTCCTTTGTTCCTGCAACTTTTACCATATAGTAAAACAGCTCCCAAACATCATAGCAACACCCACAGTATCACAATCAATGGATTTCTCAAGTTAAACATTATACAATTCTCACAATTCCCCTTCAAGGGTATCCATAACCATAATTACAACACAACGTCATATTCATTCACATATAATGCTTCTTCAACATCCTTAATATTATTCATAACAAGATTATGCTCATGGCATAGCAAGAACTATGATTCATGTCGTGTTACCATTCAAGAAGTTCACCTTTTTCCATATTTGCACTTCATACTCTATTTTCTTCCATAATCCAAGTCTTTCAACCATCCAACACTCTTAATAACATGAAATGAATGAAAAACTCACCTTTGATTACATGAGAATGGTCTTTGGATGAAAACACTCCACTTGAGAAAAGCCCAACTTCACGACCCAAGAGGTTTTTAGCTTCTATCAACCCTAGTGAATATTCTTTCACTTGATTATTGGTGTTGGATCTTTAATCTCTCTTCAATTTGTGTTGGTATGGTGTATAGAATATTCTAGAGGCTTTAAGAAGTGTGGAGAAAGTGAAAAATGAAAAAATAAGAACTTGGGACATATATTTATAATTTCAAAAAATCTGACCCGTAATGATTTTATATGGACACTTATACGGTCCGTATAAGTGACCGTATAAGTCCATCAAAGACTGGTCCATTCTGTGACCGTTATACGGACCGTATAAAGTTATACGGATCGTATAGTTGATCGTATAACTCACCCTTTTCCGAAAATGTTCTCGTCGATTCGTTTGATCTCCGATCCTTCGTAACACTTGTCTAACACTTCATTAACAATTCAAGGAACCTTATAACTCATCCTCAAGACCTTACTAAATAATCGTTAGCTTGATAATTACAGAACCTTTCCCAAACACAACTTATACTTCACTTTCCTTTGACGAACTTAGTCTCACCAATTCATATAACTCCACATTCTTATCACATACACTTTTAAAGCTACCAAATATCCTTCTTATGGTCATAAGAGATCCATGCTCACCTTATGCTTACTCTAGTCTACTCACAGTATGACAACCCAAATTTTCGAGGTGTAACAAAAGTACTCCTAATGCTTCTAAGAGTAGAGTAATATGGAAGCTCGCTAATTGGTTTGTTTGTTCATATCATAAGGATCATGCCAAAATGAAAGAAGGGACGGCCTTAACATACCTTATCCACTTCTTAGGCTAGCTATGCTACTATCCCGAGCTTGACAAATCTACACACAAGACCAAGTACCAATTACTAGACTAGAACGTACTCATATACCAACCTTAATCTAGTTTACAACTTATGCAATTCGGGCAACATCTCCTTTATAAGCTTAATAACCCCTCAATTCTAATCCAACCCAAACATCAACAACAATATCCACAATAACGATATCACTTCCAATTCTACTTCACATCATCCCTCAAAATAGCCCTCAAGTCCAACTTGACCCTTATTCACTTACAACTTCCATAACTATATTCTCTTTACTTAAAGCAACTAAAACTCTTGATAATTAACTTAAATACAAAGGTAAGAATAATTTACATACCTTGAGAGGTCTAAAATTCCAAGGATCTACTTTAAACCCAACTTCCCAAGCTTCACAACTTTAATGAAACCCTAGGAATAACCTTCTTCTTCACAAGCTCTGGTTTTACGAGCTCAGATCTTACTAAAATTGCTCCAATATGACAGAAAGTGTTGGGAGAAAATATTTTAGGGCTTTCTATGATTTGGAGTTGAGAAAATGAGAAATAAAGTCGTGGGTCACATATATAGAGAGGGTTCAAGAAAGTTCCAGTGGCGCGGTTTGACGAGTGGGTCGACGACTCATCGACCTGTCGACGGTCCGTTGACTTGCTCCGTTGACCTGCGCCTGAAAAATAGAAGCTGCAGAGACATATCGATGACACACAACGATGGTCCGTCAACATGTCGATGGCCCGTCGACATTAACTGATGTCTGCAGATTTCCCGAATCATTTCGGATTGCATCGATTCGATTCATTCAACTTCTAATCCTGTAAATTATCAGGAATACCTGCTGGTACCTTTGTGCATAGGGTAAGACACTTACTATCTCCAAAACTCGGGCGCGGGTCTCTATTCCAAAGGAATACCCAACTAGGAAATCATAAGTTCTCCTATGACGAAAAGGAGAGGCGTAACATTCTTCCCCCCTTAGAAACATTCGTCCTCGAATGTTCAAATAAATCACGGGCTATATAAAAATTTTGACAGAATTTCCCCTGTAAACACACCAATCCACCCTGTTCACAGCAACCCAAAATAATGCCACATAGGGCCACATACTACAACATACAATACCATGGCCTCACACGACCAATCACAATAACTATAAATGAAATCAATACCTGGAGAAGATGATACCTCCCACTGAGCCTTCTGAGACGATGGAAACAAATACGGGTAATTAGCTCTCATTTCCTCTTCAGTTTCCCAAGTCACTTCCTCAACATTATTATTCCTTCATAAAATTTTAACGGAAGCTACATCCTTGGTTCGCAATCGACGAACTTGTCTATCCAATATAGCCACTGGAACCTCTTCGTATGATAACTGCTCGGTCACCTGAATATCATATACTGGTACGACTCTTGAAGGATCTCCTATACACTTACGGAGCATGGATACATGAAATACCGGGTGCACAGATTCTAACTCAGAGGGTAGCTCTAACTCATATGCCACCTTCCCTATTGTGAGAATAATTTCATGCGGCCCGATGTAACGAGAGCTCAACTTAACCTTCTTGCCAAATCTCATCACTCTCTTCATAGGTGAGATCTTCAGAAAAAACCCAATGTCCTACCTCAAATTCCAGCTTGCACCGCCGATTATCTGCATAAGATTTTTGTCGAATCTACGCTGCTAGTAACCTCTCTTGGATGACTCTCACCTTGTCAACTACCTGTTGTATCAAATCTAGGCCGATTAGCTGATTTTCTCCAACCTCAAACCACCCTATAGGTGATCTACATCTTCGGCCATATAAAGCTTCATAAGGAGCCATATGAATGCTGGAATGGTAACTATTATTATATGCAAACTCAATAAGAGGAAAATGGTCATCCCAACTGCCTTAAAAATCAAGTACACAAGCTCTAAGCATATCCTCAAGGGTTTGTATAGTACGCTCTGCTTGTCCATCTGTCTGCGGATGAAAAGAAGTACAAAGACTTACCTGAGTCCCCAATCCATTCCGAAAAGACTTCCAGAATTTAGCCGTAAATTGCATCTCTCTATCTGAAATAATGGTTGTAGGAACACCATGAAGTCGTACAATCTCTTTAAGATAAAGCCTCGCATAATCCTCAGCTGAATAAGTAGTTCTTAGACAGAAAGTGGGCTGACTTGGTAAGCCTATCAACTATGATCCATCTGGAATCATACTTCCGCTGAGTACGGGACAAAACTATAATGAGATCCATATTTATTACTTCCCATTTCCAAGTCGGAATCTCCATAGCCTGTAGTAAACCTCCGGGCTTCTCGTGCTCTATCTTGACCTGCTGACAATTTGGACACTAAGCGACAAATTCTGCTATATCTCTTTTCATACCATCCCACCAATAAACTTCCTTGAGATCATTATACATCTTTGTTGAGCCTGGAAGAATAGAATAGCGAGAATGATGTGCTTCCTACATAACCGGTTGATGAAGTCCTGCAACGTTAGGAACACATAATCTACCTCGATACCTGAGTACTCCATCACCTGTAATTACGAAGAGTGTCTTTTCTTTCTAAAGGGTTGTCTCTCGGTAATGAAATAGAACAAGATCTTCGTACTGACGTTCCTTTATTTCTACTACCAAAGATGACACCGCTGTGTTTTGAAAAGTAACTCCTGCATCACTTGAATCTAACAACCGAACTCCAAGGCTAGCTAATTGAAGAACTTCACGGACCATTTCTCTTTTCTCCAGCTGCACATGTGATAGGCTAACCATGTATTTATGACTAAGGGCATCGGCTACTACATTAGCTTTCCAAGGATGGTACAGAATATCAACATCATAATCTTTCAATAACTCTAGCCATCACCTCTGGCGTAAATTCAAGTCCTTTAACTTAAAGATGTACTGGAGGCTCTTATGATCAGTATAAATATCAACATGGATATTGTATAAGTAGTGCCTCCACATTTTCAAAGCATAAATCACTGCCGCTAATTCAAGATCATAGGTTAGATAATTCTTCTCGTGCTTCTTCAGCTAAGCAACAACTATACCATGCTGCATCAACACACACACGCCAAGCCAATACCTGAGGAATCACAATATATCACATAGCCATCTGCTCCTTCTGGAAGAGTCAAAACAGGTGTTGTAGTCAACTTGTCCTTCAATATCTAAAAACTCTGCTCACATGCACCTGTCCATTGGAATTTAGCTGATTTCTGAGTCAACTTAGTCAATGGGGCCGAAGAAGAAGAAATTCCACGAACCTTCTATAGTATCCTGTCAGACCCAAGAAATTACGTATTAACGTTGGTGTCGTGGGCCTTGGCCAATTCTTCACAGCTTCAATCTTTTGGGCATCTACCCTAATGCCTTCATCTGAAATAATGTGACCTAGAAAATTCACAGAGTTCAACCAGAATTCACACTTGAAAAACTTCGCATGTAGCTCTCTCATTCGAAGAACTCCAAGCACTGCTCGTAGATGCTCTGCATGCTCAGCCTCTGACGGTGAATAAACCAGAATATCATCTATAAACACAATGACGAACAATTCTAGGAAGTGTCTGAATACACGATTCATCAAGTCCATGAATATTGCCGGAGCATTAGTTAGCCCAAATGACATAAGACGGAACTCATAGTGCCCATATCTAGTCCTGAATGCCGTCTTCGGAATATCTTCTTCCTTCACTCTAACCTGATGATATCCTGACCTCAAGTCTATTTTCGAGAAGCATTTGGCGCCTTGTAGTTGATCAAACAAGTCATCAATCCTCGGGAGCGGATATTTATTCTTTATAGTCACTTCATTCAATTGCCTATAATCAATACACATTCGCAAGGAGCCATCTTTCTTTCTTACAAATAATACCGGTGCTCCCCATGACGATGTACGGGGCCTAATAGAGCCCTTTTCAAGAAAATCTTTCAATTGCTCCTTCAATTCCTTCAACTCTGCGGGTGCCATCCTATAAGGAGGAATAGACATTGGCTGAGTATCTGACAATATATCAATAGTAAAATCAATCTCCCACTCCGGTGGAATGCCTGGGAGCTCATCTGGAAGTACTTCTGAAAACTCATTGACCACAGGGACAGACTGAAGGGTCGGTGACTCTGCTTGGACATTCTGGACCCGAACTAGGTGATAGATATACCCCTTTCTGATCATCTTTCTTGCCTTAAGGTAGGAAATAAACCTACCCCTCGGCGAAGCAGCATTACCCTTCCACTCTAGAACTAGCTCGCTGGGAAACTGGAAGCGAACTACCTTTGTTCTGCAATCAACATTAGCGTAACAGGAAGCCAACCAATCCATGCCCATAATAACATCGAAATCAACCATGTCTAACTCAATCAAATCTGATAGGGTATGGCAATTGCAAACTGTCCCTACACAGCCTCGGTATACTTGCCTAGCTACGACTGGATCACAAACTGGCATAGACACCTCAAACGGTTTGATCGATTCGGGCTCTATCCCAAACTTGCCAGCAACAAATGGTGTAGCATATAATAAGGTGGAACCTGGATCAATCAGCGCATATACATCATGGGAGGAAACTGATAATATACCTATAATAATATCAGGAGACGTCTCACGATCCTGTATACCAACTAATGCATAAACACGGTGCTGAGGCCCACTCGAGCTAGATGCTCCACTCCTCCCTCTACTACGTCCTGCTGGCGTCTGAGAAACTTGTCCTAAAGGGCGTACTAAGGAAGAAAAACCAGCTATGGACCCCGTAGGCTGAACAATGCCTGTACCAACCCTCATCGGACACTCCCTCATCTTGTGGCCTGACTGACCACAAGCAAAGCAACCATCCAATCCCAACCAACACTGCCCAGCGTGTAGCCTACCGCACTGAGCGCACCGTGGCAATTGTGGCCTCACCTGGCCTGACTCTGATCGGTACTGAGAGCCTGATACTCTGGAGCTCTGGCCCGCTCCAAAATAAGAAGACCGATCAAATCTAGGGCCTGAAAATCGTGGAGTTGCACTCCCTGCTGAATGAAATGAATACCGGGGATGCTGCTGTCTCTGTCCTCCCCTGAACTCACCGACCATATCTAAAGATCTAGCCCTCTTACCATGGCCCCAGTCGCACTCGCGCACTGTCCTCCACTGGCACTTATGATCCTCTAGTTTATGTGCATACGCCTGTATACAGGAAATATCCATGCCCGGCTGTAATGCAACAGTGGTACACTCATCTATCAAATGTGGCCCTCGACCAGCCACGAAACGATAAACTTTGTCCTCTATCTCAGCCACCATGGCTGGGGCATATTGAGCCAAAGAATCAAAGTATACACAATACTCCTGAACACTCATGCTGCCCTGCTTAATACGCAAGAACCTATCTGCTCGAGCCCATCGGACCTCTTGTGGTAAGTAATGGCAAATAAAAGCATCTAAAAACTCTCACCACACGGCTGGCGGGGCATTCTCTCCTCTAGACAGCTCCCATGCCTGATACCATTGCACCGCAACATCACGAGGTCTATACGAAGCCGACTCCACTGACTCAACCTCATTAGCATGCACAACCCTCAGTGTCCTTTGCCTACTATCAATAAAGTCCTGAGGATCCATATTTTGCTTTAACACGAAAAACTCTGGAAGTTCTAACCCAAGAAAAGTCTTAACCCTCGCACTACCTGCTCGGTCTGCCTAATCCACACCAACCCTCTGTCGCTGAGCCTGAGCGGCTGTCAATCTAGTCAATAACTGTACAGCATCCTACACATCCTCGCCCGGTGCATTTGGCTGAGGAACTGGGGGCAGTGGGGTAGGTGCTGGAGGTGGTGTAAGCGAAGTCTGAGATGGGCTCTCACTCTGGGACTCGCCCCGAGCTCTGGTAGCCCGCTGAGTACAGCTAGTAGCCTCACCAGCCGCTCCCTTGCCCTTCTGGGCGGCTGTAGCTTTCTTGCGAGGCATCGCTGAAATCAGAACAAATTATTAAAAAATGAACTCTTAACACATGGCTCTATCGCACAATCTAGGACAGAAAGAATGACACATTCCTAAATGTCTTGTAGCTTCCTGTTTATAAGTGTGGTGCACAACACACCCATAAACAAGACTCTACTAGACACGGTCTGTAGACAACCCTAGGACGGAACTGCTCTGATACCACTTCCGTCATAACCCAAACCGATGAGTCGTGATGAGTGTCTGACCTCTAGCGACCAAACTCCCTGTACTCATATCTGGACAATAAGTAACATCAAAGGCCTATAAGTAACTTAAACGGATCTCATACTGCCTCATAAAAGGGCGACACCGTGAACTTTGTACACCGTAGCGCATATATAAATAAACAAGTCAAAGGAACGGCAAGCCAACCAAGCTGCTACATGTACTATACACAAAAGAATGGAATCTGACAAGGCTACATCATCTAACACATACATACAACTGTCTACAGACCTCTCTAGAGTATAAAGCTGTAGAAAGGACAGGACAGGGCCCCGTCATACCCATATGCCTATACATCTCAAAAGGGGCATACCAAAAGTGACTGCAGCTCCGAATCAAATGGAGCGCACTGACCACTGCTGGATATAAAGGTCCTACTGAGCTAGACCACCTGTCGGTCTACCTGAACCTGTGGGCATAAATGCAGAACTCGAGCAATAGGGGAGTCAGCATGAATAATGTAATGAGTATGTAAGGCATAAGAGTAACATATGTATAAGAATCATAAATGGAATCTGAGACTCAAAAGTCAAACTGACTATCTGTATGCATTTGTATGTACTAGTATCTGAAAGTATATGCATGAGTCTGTATCTCTGACAATGCCTCTGTGGGCTCATAATATGCATATATATATATATATATATATATATATATATATATATATATATATATATATATATATATATATATAACGTTCAGCCCGATCCATATCCCATACAATAACGCTGAGGAACGTACGGCCCGATCCATATGTCATCATCATCACTATGCACCAGCTGATCCGGTAGTAATGCGTATATAATGCCTATCCCTCTTCCCATACCCATATACATCTAATATTCGCGTATATAAGGCCCCGTCACGGTCAATATATATATATATAATATATATATATATATATATATATATATATATATATATATATATATATGGACCTATGAACATTTTAAGGAACAATCATCAATGGGGTACAGGAATATCAAATACTAAAGTACTCCTAATGCTTCTAAGAGAAGAGTAACATGGAAGCTCACTCATTCGTTTGTTAGTTCATATCATAAGGATCATGCCAAAATGAAAGAAGGGATAGCCTTAACATACCTTATCCGCTTCTTAGGCTAGCTATGCTACTATCTCGAGCTTGAAAAATCTACACACAAGACCAACTACCAATTAGTAGACTAGAACGTACTCATATACCAACCTTAATCTAGTTTACAACTTATGCAATTCGGGCAACATCTTCTCTATAAGCTTAATAACCCCTCAATTCTAATCCAACCCAAACATCAACAACAATATCCACAATAACGATATCACTTCATACATATCACCATGCAATCAATTCTACTTCATAGCATCCCTCAAAATAGCCCTCAAGTCCAACTTGACCCTTATTCACTTACAACTTCCATAACTATATTCTCTTTAATTAAAGCCACTGAAACTCTTAATAATTAACTTAAATACAAAGGTAAGAATGATTTACATACCTTGAGGGTCTAAAATTCCAAGGATCTACTTCAACCCTAATTTCCTAAGCTTCACAACTTTAATGAAACCCTAGGAATAACCGTCTTCTTCACAAGCTCTGGTTTTATGGGCTCAAATCCTACTAAAATTCCTCCAATATGATAGAAAGTGTTGGGAGAAAATATTTTAGGGCTTTCTCTGATTTGGAGTTGAGAAAATGAGAAATAAAGTCGTGGCTCACGTATATAGAGAGGGTTCAAGAAAGTTCCAGTGGCGCGGGTCGACGACCTGTCGACTTGCTCCGTTGACCTGCGCCTGCAAAATAGAAGCTGCAGAGACATATTGACGACCCGCAACAACGGTCCGTCAATATGTTACTGGCCCGTCGACGTTGATCGATGTCTCTGTGATTTCTAGAATCGCCCGGATCGCGTCGATTCGATTCATTCAACTTAATCTCGTAAATTACCAGGAATACCTACTGGTACCTTTGTGCACGGGGTAATACCCTTGCTATCTCCAAAACTCTGGCACGGGTCTCTATTCCAAAGGCATACCCAACTATGAAACCATAAGTTCTCCTATGACGAAAATGAGGCGCGTAATAGAGTGCATGGACTCCACGAGTCCCCCAGGGTGGTGCCGGTGAGAACCCCCCATGAGCAAAGATTCGTGGTTCTATCTGGCTGTTGGGCAAAGATCCGGGAAGGGTGGCACTTAGACTTCGCAAGTAACCTTGGGTTGTGCTACCGAGATGTCGATATTTTCGTCCAGAGTACATGTGTACATAGCATTTGTATGGAATTGCATTGCACCCATACATTATTGTATTGCATTGCATCATTGCTTATTTTGAGATATTTTGGTGTCGTAATTGTGATGTTGGAGTCGGACTTGATCTATTGAGTCTTGGCACACTTGGGATTAGATGCTCTACTCAGACGATGATGCATACTTGGCTTCGATTATGTTTGATTTATACTTGTTGGTTTATCTGTCTATCTAGCTTTATTACCTGAATTGTGTTAGGTATGCTTAGTCGGCCGATGATACCTACCAGTACTGTAGTTTTGTACTGATAGAAAAGTTCTATGAAGATAACATGATAAGATATAACAGATTCTTTGATATTTAGTTAAGTCAAGTTCATAACTAGGACCGTTATGTGAATTCTGTGTGTAATGATTTGAGTCCAACTTGCGTTTGAAAGATAGCCTGATCTCTCCTTGTTTCCTAAGTCACAATAATACCTTAAAAAAATAAAGAAACCAGTGGTTTACATCCATTTAAGGTGGCAGTACAGTCTGAGGGGTTTATTTGACCCCTTCTTTGTAATACTTTAGACAATATGTCATGTTTTCCATTTTGAGATGTGTTTGGAGTCCATTAGTCTGAAGCCCAAGTAGAAGATAAAAACTAAACTTAGTCATGATGGATAGATGTGTTTCTTCTTTATGCAGCATTAGAAATCAGCTAAGGATATGATACACTTATCCAGTTTTGGAAGAATGAAAACTAAGAGTAGGCCATTGTTGTGAACATGGCTAAATTATATGCATCCCTTCAAAATCAACTTGTATCTTTCTGCAATAGAATAGGGTAAGGAGAAAAGATCTAAAAGGATCTCAAACGCTGGACTAAAATTGTTAATCTTATGTGCATCCATAGGACTTTTGGCCCTTCTGCCTGCCTAAGTTGTGTGCGAAAAATGTGGTTGATGTACCTAAGGTTATGTCCTCTAAATAGAACCATTAAGGCTTGAAAGTTCTTTGGCATTTTATCACAATTGATCCTGGCTTGGACCTCATTTTGCTTAAGTCTTAAACTGGATTCTGCTGAGAAGTAATACAGCACCATACTAGCAGATGGCTATTTCATTAAAAGGAACTTTGATTTTCTCCTATTTGGATTTGTCATATCATATCTGCCAGAATTACATTTTGGTTTTTCCTGTTTATTTCTTGTATTTTCTATGAAAATCACCTAGACTTGAGAATGTGATTCCTGAAAAATGGTAGGAACCTTTGCTTAGACTGAGCATAGGACATCTAGGCTCATTTGAAGATTTTTGTCTAAATATTTCTAAATGTACTCTATGAGTGCCAAATCTGTTGTGTTGTACTATGCCTAGAAGCTGGTTCTCCATATCCTTGTGTGCTTTTATACTTTTCCATACCTGCCTGATTCAATACTGTTAAAAACTGTGCTATCTCTATGTGATTGTCTGTGTTGTGATTACTTGGTTTAAGTTGTGCTTAGCCATATCACGTTAATGCATATCACTTTCTTTTTTCCATGTTTAGATCATGCTTGGTGTCTTGGTTTTGGCTCATAAGATTAATCTGCCTGTTGAGTTTATTCATTTATTCTCTCCTTGTTTTCATATGTTCTTGTTGACTTATAATTGTTCTATGTATATGTATATTGGACCTATTCTATTTATTCCAAGCCATATGTGTGTGTATATGGATCCGTGTCTTCTATGGTTATTGTTGGCCGAGAGAGGCAGTTTTTTTAGGTGAAAGCGGGGTCTAGTTTGAGCCTTTCCCCGATGACCAAATTTACACGTGGAGGTTTATGAAATCTCTTGGAACATTAAAGTGATCGGGGAATAAGGGGGCCTTCCCAACTCCTAGGTTTGGGGTTTGAGTTTAAGGACATGGAAAACACATATGCACATCATATGGGCTTATGAATAAATGGGATATGTTGCTTGTACATGTGTATATTTATGTATAGAATAGGACTTGTAAAGGAATGGTGCTTCGTGTATATAAAGTGTGTCTATATATGTATGATAAGAACTAAGAAACATAAACCAACCTAGGGTCTTTTGTTTCTTTCCCCTCTCTACTGCATGGCCACTTGGGCCAAGGTCCAGCCACCCTATTGGGTCAAAAGCCGAATAGGGAAATTCTTTCAAGTTCATTGTTTCTAAAAGAAAAGAAAGGAAAGCTAGTATATTGAAGGCCCAACCATGGGTAAAAATGACATGAAGGCCCAACCATCGGTGAAAATGGTCGGGGTTTGGTACACCCCAATTTACTTTTTTTATTATATTTATGCCTTCTCTATTTGCTTAATTTGCTTTCTTGTATTGTATTCATTATTTGTAAAACCCACAATCATTATTGGAACCATTTATATTGCGAATTAGGCATCTTAGGCAAAACGGTGCATATGTTGTTTAGATTGACTTTAGCTTCTTAAAAAATCCTTTTTTTTTTTAAAGATCTGGAAAAAATACGTACTGATTTTGATTAAATAAAAATGGAAGGCAACAACACTCGTTCTAATAAATAAACAAACTAAAAAGGTTCTTTTGGAAAGACAAGGCATTGTTATCATATTAAGAGAACGAGTAAACTTGGACAAAAAATCCTTTTTTCCTTAAAATACATTTTTTGGGCTTTTGAGTTGATAAAATGTGATATTTTTGGCCAGAGCCCGCATGAGACTTTTCTTAAAGAAAACTGAATGTTTCAAAAAATATTTTTTGGGCCAGAGCCCATTTGGTTCGGTATTTTGAAAACAAATGACATAAGTTATTTTGGGGGCCAAGACCTCCATTTGACTACTTTTAAATCTGTAGATAAGGAAAAATGGCTAAGGCCCATATTTTAAACGGCTAAAGTAAGGTATATTTGGGCCAGAGCCCACGTAGCTTGTCTTTAAAAGAAAACCCAATAAACCCATTTCTTTGGGTCAAAACCCACTTGGTTTTCTCTAAATAAATAACCGATGGTTAAAGTTTCTGGGTCAAGGCCCATGTTTGAAATTAATCAAGTAAAGTATTTTGGGCCTAAAAACAAAAAAATGGATTTTAAAGTCAAAATCTTACCTTTTGAAATAAATCTGAGACTTTATAAAGAGTAGATATATATACAGCGAGTGCATTTTTAAAGGGAACATATGCACAAGTTATTAGACCATAAGTACAATTCATTTTCCTAAAAGGCAAAACGTGTAAGAAAAATATAAAGAATCCCTATCTTGAAAAAAATCAAACGGTCCAATTATATGCCTAATTAAAAAAAAAAAAATCGGTAAGGATGTTCTGAAAATATACTAAATGGATTGACCCGATCTACCTGTGAGTAAAAGCATGAATAAAACCTATTCACCCAAATCATTCAAAAAAAAAACTTTCTATCTTTTTTTCTATAGAAAAACTACTATCCTTATATATAAAAAGAACGAATTATACCCGGATATCATAAATCCGAACATAAATACCGTATATATAAAGAGAATATATTCAATTCTTTTTTTCAAAAAATGATATGCAACATGACAGGATTTTATGGGAACTAAATACTAAATAAACAGTTCATGCAAATACTCACATATTGGAATTCGAAGGTCAACTGTATAGTACGGATCTTACTACTAGGGGGCCTAACACCTTCCTTAGGGGATCACTAGAACCCTTACCTAGAACTTTGGATTAAGAAGAATTTTTCACGACGTCTGAATAAATCCTTCAAAACTAGTTTTCCTAATTTCCTAAAAATTAGGTGGCGACTTTTTTAAAACAAAGTCCGAAAGTGCACCAACGATTTCGAAGTAGCTTTTTTGAGACCTAACCTCGCCCGCGAAAATGTGAACCGTTACAGAAGTTTCTACATCTTGAGCAGAGGGGTATGTCTTTGGAGATCTATGTGACCCGCACCATTCGACCGTTATTCCACTCCTTTGATCCTACCGAGGGCCGCGGATCAGGCGTTTTGTTGGTGGGCTAGTCGGCTCTCTACGGGTTCCTTCCTTCAGATGAAGGCTATGGGGGCTTCCTTCCATTCCATCATCAAGCATGCTTCTATGGTTAAGGGCGCTAAGGCTTGTGCATTTGGTGGTGGTGACAAGAGACCGCGTCAGACTGGGAGTTATGGTGGTTCTAGTTCGAGGGGCGCCGGTTAGTCTTCTAGGCCGTATCTGCCATATTTCGATCGTCCTGTGCATTATGGTTGCTGTGCTTCCCCGGTTAGGCCGCGCAGAGAAAGCTCCCGAGAGTTTGTTTTCCGGACCGATAAACGAGTGGTTGTTTCGTACCGGTCTCGGCTTCGTTTTATCGCCCTTCTTTCCCTCTGATTTGATTTTCATGTGGAGAGGTTGGACCTATTGCTAGGATTTGTTCTAGACCCAGACGGGATTATCAGCCACAGAGGACTCTGACATCGTCTGGTGGTCAAGGTGGTGCTTCTCAGAGAGGCGGCGCTCAGTCAGGCTACGGTGGTTCTCAGATTTCCGGAGGTGGATCCCAGGAAGCTAGAGGTGGGTCCTAGAGTGCGAGAGGGGAATCTCAGACTGGACGTAGTTGGGCCCATTGTTACTCGTTTCCTGGTAGGCCTGAGGCAGAGGCCTCAGATGTTTTTATCGCAGGTACTATTTCTGTCTATCATAGAGCAGCATATGTGTTATTTGATCCTAGATCCATCTATTCGTATGTATCTGCATATCATGTCGTTGGTTGGGATTTGCCTTATGATAGCATAGATATACCTGTTCATGTGTCTACTCCGGTTGGAGATTCTGTGATTGTTGATCGAGTTTACCGGTCTTGTTTGGTTACTTTTTTGGAGTATGACACTTGGGTAGATTTGATGATTCTTGTATGGTGGACTTTGATATTATATTGGGGATGTCCGCTTCTTATCGCGATCTTGGTTCGTTATGCCAAGGCAATCACCTTAGCCATACCGCTGCATTCCCAGGCTCGAGTGGATGGGTACTCTAGTCCCGCTCCGAAGAAGATCATTTCCTTCCTTCGGGCGAAGAAGTTAGTAAATAAGGGTGTTTAGCCTATCGACTCATGTTCGTGGTACGGGCTGTTGCGTCTCCCCGCGAGTCCATTCTACGAAGCAAGTTTTGTGGAGGTATTCCCATCAGATTTGTCGGGTATGCCACCCGATCACGACATTGATTTCTGTATTGACTTAGATCCAGGAACTCGCCCTATTTCTATTCTGCCATATCAAATGGCACCTGCCGAGTTGACAGAGCTTAAGGAGCAGTTGCAGGATTTATTGAGCAAGGGGTTCATTAGACCGAGTCTCTCCCTTTGGGGAGCTTCTGTGTTATTTGTGAAGAAGAAAGATAGGACCATGAGGATGTGTATTAATCATCGCTAGCTGAACAAGGTTACCACTAGGAATAAATGCCCTATGCCTCGTATTGATGATCTGTTTGACCAACTTCAGAGTGCTTCAGTGTTTTCGAAGATTGATTTGCGTTCAGGATACCACCAGTTGAAGATCAGGACGGAGGATATTCCGAAGATAACTTTTTAGATGAGATATGGCTACTATGAGTTTCTAGTAATGTCTTTTGGGCTTACCAATGCCCTGGCTGCATTTATGACTTTGATGAATGGCATCTTTAGGCCATTCCTTGATTCCTTCATGATTGTGTTTATTGATGACACCTTGGTGTATTCCAAGAGTAAAAAGGAGCATGAGAACCATCTTCATTCTGTTCTTGGGTTGTTGAAGAAGCATAGCTTGTTTGCTAAATTTTCTAAGTGTGAGTTCTGGTTGGAGTATGTGGCATTCTTGGGCCATGTTGTGTCTAAGGATGGGATTATGGTTGATCCACAGAAGATTGAGGCAATGAGGGGTTGGGCGAGGCCCATTACTGTTACCGAGATTCATAGTTTTGTGGGTTTTGCCAACTATTACCGTCGCTTCGTGAAGGGTTTTGCTGCTATTGCTTCATCCTTAACCAGATTAACTCAGAAAGATGTTCCCTTCCAGTGGTCAGATGATTGCAAAGAAGCTTTCAAAAGCTCAAGCTTCTTTTGACTTCAGCCTCGATCTTAGCATTATCTGTGAAGGGTAAGGATTTCGCAGTCTATTGTGACTCTTGTGTGGATTTGGGTGTTGTGTTGATGCAGGAAGGTATAGTGATAGCTTATACTTCCCGTCAGTTGAATATTCATGGAAAGAATTACCCTACCCCTGATTTGGAGTTGTTGGCCGTGGTCTTCGCTTTGAAGATTTGGAGGCCTTTATTTATCACGTGTCCATAGTGAGGTTTTCACCCATCACCATAGAAATAAAGCATGTGTTTACCCAGAGAGATCTTAATTCCAGGCAACGCCAATGGATGGAGCTCCTGAAGGACTATGACATCTCTATTCTTTATCATCCCGGGAAAGCTAATGTGGTTGCTGATGCCTTGAGTCACAAGGCAGTGAGTATGGGGATTTTAGCTCTATTGATTGTTTTTAAGCGTTTGTTGGCCGTGGAGGTTCAGACTCTGGCCAACAGTTTCGTTCGCATTGATATTTCATCCCTAGGCAGGATTTTGGCTTTTGTAGAGCCGAGGTCATCTTTATTGGATCGGATCATAACTCATCAGTTTGAGGATACTCAGTTGAGCAAGATTCAAGATAGACTTTTGAGGGGTGAGGCCAAGGAGGCCGCAATTGATTCTGAGGGCATTTTGAGGATTAAGACACGTGTAAGTTCCGCGTGTTGGTGATTTGATTCTATTGATCTTGTCTAAGGCTCATAGTTCTCACTATTCCATTCATCCGGGGGCGACTAAGATGTACCGTGACTTGAGACAGCACTATTGGTGGCATCGGATGAAGAGAGATGTAGTTGATTTTGTGGCTAAGTGTGAAAATTTTCAGTAGGCAAAGTATGAGCAACAGCGACCCGGTGGTGTGCTTAAGAGGATACCCATTCCCGAGTGAAAGTGGGAGAGGATTACTATGGATATTTTTTGTGGGTCTTCCGAAGACCCTGGGCAAGCTTGACTCCATTTGGGTGATAGTCGATCGGTTGACTAAGTCCGCTCATTTTGTTCCAGTTCTGGTTTGCTATACCACGGAGAAGTTAGCCAAGTTGTACATTCGGGATATTATGAGATTGCATGGGGTTCCTATGTCTGTTGTATCTGATCGGGGTACTGTCTTCACTTTCCAATTTTGGAGGGCTTTCCATGAGGATTTGGGTGCCCGATTGGATCTCAGTACATCTTTTCATCCCCAGACCGATGGCTCATCTGAGCGGACCACCAGGTGCTCGAGGATATATTGAGAGCATGCGTTATTGATTTTTGTGGTCATTGGGATCATCACGTACCATTGGTAGAGTTTGCGTGCAATAACAGTTATCATTCGAGTATTGGCATGGCGCCTTTTGAGGCTTTATATGGTAGGAGATGTAGATCTCTGGTTCACTGGTTTGATGGGTTCGAGGCTCGACCTTGGAGTACGGATTTGTTGAGGGAGTCCCTTAATAGAGTGAGAGTTAATCTGGCCAAGTTTTTGGCAGCTCGGAGTTGGCAGAAGACGTATGCGGATCGGAAGGTCCGAGATTTAGCGTTTGTTGTTGGTGACCATGTTCTATTGAAGGTCTCACCCATGAAGGGTGTTATGAGGTTTGGTAAGAGGGGCAAGTTAAGCCCAAGGTATATTAGCCCATTTGAGATTGTTGACCGTGTGGGAGATGTTGCTTATGAGTCAGCATTGCCGCTAGGATTAGAGAGAGTTCATCCGATTTTTCATGTTTCGATGTTGAAGAAGTACCATGCATAGGGTACCTACATTGTTCATTGGGATTCTATATTACTTGATGAGAATTTGACTTATGAGGATGAGCCATTTGCAATCTTGGATAGGCATGTTTGAAAGTTGAGGTCGAAGGAGATTGGTTCTGTGAAGGTGCAATGGAAGCACCGTCCTGTTGAGGAGGCTACTTGGGAGACTGAGTCCGACATGCGTAGCCAATATCCGAGTTGTTCACTGATTCAAGTATGTCCTGCTCCTTTTCTATTATTCGCTCAAAGACAAGCAAGGGTTCAATTAGTATCTGATGTAACAACCCGTTTGATCGTTATAGTCTTTTACGGCAATTTTGCCCTTTCTGAGCTTGTTTAACTCACTTTTGACCCAAGGGGAACGTTGGCACGCTTCCCTAAGTGTCTAAACTTAATTCGGGTGACGTTTTGTGAAATATGAGCTCTAAGCAAAAAAGAGTTGACCCAAAATTGACTTTTCGGTAAACAGACCTTTTTTGAAAATTCATCAATTTCGAGAGGTCCGGATGGTCGTTTAGAACTTGTGTGTATATCTGGTTCGGTTCCGAATGCAGTCGGATGCATTTTCGAACTTGGGTTGGGAATTTGGAATTAATGTATCGGGGGTTGACTCGATCAACGAGACCTCCTTTGGTTATCAAAAATAGAAAAAAGAAAATTTTGACAAAACACATTGGGGCTCAAGTTCAGCCACCGTTTTGCCCCCTAAGAGATCTGCATTTTTTTTTTTCTTTGAAAATATCATTTCAAATCCTTCCCCCCCCCCCCCCCCCCCCACCCCAAAAAAAAAAAAAAAAAAACATGTGTTGGGGTCCCTTATATGCAAGGTCAGCGTTAAAAAAAAAAAACATCTTTCGTGAAATCATTTGCGACCTGAAAAGGTTGCTAAGTAATAATAAGTTCATGTCATTGAACTATTTTATATAGCATCTAGTATCTAAAAGAGGGGGTGAGAAAACGATTAAGCAAACTTTTCTTCTCAATCATCATTGACAGTTCACGCACAAAAATGAGAAATAAAATACTGCAAATACAAACTCACAAAATGTTAGTTAAATATGCAAACAACACATCAATACAAAGGCATAAAATTTTTTAAGAGAGGAAAGAAGATGTCGACATTTAGACACGAGCGGAAATCCGGGACAGCTAGGCACGAGCAGAAATGCTGCTACTAGTTTCTCTCTGATCTGGGCAGAATCTGGAGTTTCCATAACTCCAAATGCTCCCAAGTGTTTCATGAAAAACAAAGGAAGAAAAAAGATAAGGATTAGAGTGCAACTTGAAAAGAAATACCCAATAATGTATAAACTTATAACTAAACACACAAATTTTAACTAATATCCTAGAACCTCAGCTATGAATTATCAAATCAAATATTCAATTCTAGCAATGAGGAAGTACTACATTCATATCACACAAAATGCTATGACCTGGGTAAAAAGGGAACCAATGGCCATCTAGCAAACTTATTCATTTTTTTAATTATGCAAGTAGAGTATTTAGCAAGACATATTAATCAAATTAAGTGTTTTAATACACTTCACTGGAAAGAGAATAAGTGTGCAGCAAACTCAATATAAATAGTATTCCAATGGTAACAAAACTGAATGCCAAAATTAAGTACTCAAATTTATTGAACTAGCATGACAAGGAACAAAGACGCCTGCAAGTATGATCTCTGAATTGCCCCAAACAAACTCGCTCTGAGATTCTAAAAAAAATCACATGAATACACCGTTCAAGTAAGATAAACAGAGAAGAATTTGAACTAAACTGAAACTATAAACAGAGAAGAATTTGAACTAAACTGAAACTCACTAAGTCCTAAACAGTAAAGTTTATATGTTTGCTATAAACTCAAACAAAACTCTACACCTTTGTAACTTGCTCCTAAAACAGTAGGTTTTGTGGCACATACTCAAATCAATAAAGATCTTTAAAAGACACTCATAAGAGCTACTGGTTTGCCCTTTTAGATTCACATTTTTTACACACAAATTAATCTACATGAAAATTCACAATATCAGGGCAAATCTGCCTTTAGAGCTTTCAATCAAGTTCTTCCTGGGATACTTTGAAGAATTCTCAGGATAAGAATATACCGAATTATACAGCCCAAGAATTTTCACAAATATCAACAGTTTTTAGCATGCTTTATGAGTTTATACCATCAACAACTTAGGATATATAGGAATAGTGAAAAGAACTCAAAGTTCACAACACTTCAGACAAAGAGAAACCTTGGCAGCTTATTGTTGAAAATTATATATCATACTTCGGGTAACAGGTGTGACAGTCATGGCTACTAGATCCTCAACATTTATAAATTATGAATATAGCAGTTATTCAAACTCAAGCATCCTTAGGATTTTTGGGCAAAACATTTCAGCTTAACCCGACTCAACATCTTAGAACAACTGAACAACAACTGCATATTCTAGTAAAGGACACAGCTAAATGATTTCTTTTCTTTCTTTTAGTTAGATTAACACACATTGCTCTTGAAATAAAATGTGGTTTTCTTTTATTTAAGCAAGTATTTAAACACATAAGACAGGCAGAATCACTTATCATCAAGCATGCATTCGAGCTTTAAAAAAAAAAAACACAGTGATCTTTTAACGATTAAAATCCCATAAACACACGCACTTCAGACTTCCAATTGTTTTAAACAAAACAACACTTAAAAAGGGTAAGTTTCCTAGATAAAATCACATTTTTTAGGACACTGGATCCGAGCACATATTCCTCAAATTATTAAGTCAACACAAACAATCTTGAGAAGAAACTACTTCGATATATTCCCATGGAAACTTTGCACATGACATCTAAACCGTCCAAACAGATTTCTATTTACTCTAAAAGGAGCATACATAGCAGCAAATAAGATAGTTGATCCACAGGACCCAAACGACAAAAGAAGCACACCAAATACTTATCACAAAAGAAGATTCAGGCTTTGAGTTATCGCCGAATGTAGCAGCACATTGTCTTGGTTTTAAGAGGCTCCATAATTCTTTTAAGACTTAAAAGTACTAGAGAGATTGACAAAAGCTCAATTACTGAGAGTTTAGAACCAATATATATACAAAGCCAGAATCTAGGACTTCGGAGGACTTTAAAGTTTAAACAAAAGCTTAAGTCGGAGGACCATTTTTTTTTTTAGACAGATCTTTCAATAATCACAAATTGAGACTCCTTAACTGTTAGATGAAGATTTTATAGACAGAAGCAAATATTCTAGTCTTATATTGTTAGAAAACTAAGATCAAGATACTATATTTCCATAAAAATGATAATTTAGCAGAGAAGATTTTTAGCCCAAAAATAGTCATTTGAGGATATCCCTGAATGGGTGACAAAGTTAAACACATATTCAATAGCTTCCCTAAATGCTCCTCATTTATTTTTTAACCTTCGCAAACTGATTTATATCCAGCAAGAACAAGGACGCCGATTGAAACGCACATTGCAAAGAAAACTAAACGAGACAAACAAGACTTGCAGACTCCAAACACATATTTTGAAATAGAAAATCAAGACGAAAGATGACAACATTCAAGTAAACGGGGTAACCATTAGGCTAAACATACACTTAGCGGTCATGAAATTATAGCAGCCCAACCTAATGTGAATCTAAAAAAAACTAGAACAGGTCCATACCAACATGAAGCAGTCCCTGTTATAAGAATACCATATAAGCATGTAGTTTTACTCTAGGCAGGTTCATACTTTTATTTAAAATCATAATGCATCTTAACACATTAGTTATGATGATAAACATGCAGTGACTGTGAATAAAACAACCACCTGATCAAGTCACCTATTCCATATTTTGTTTTCATCAAATTTGTAGTTTTTCCGTAAGTCACATTTGCTTTTCCGACACATTGGTTTTCTTACATCTCGGCCAAAAGAACAACCAATTCTAACATAAGCTTAACAGAAACTTAAACGACAGTCGATCACATTCAAGTGGCTACCAAAATTGAAAATTAGATCAAGACAAGAGCGGTTACCTTTTTCGGGACAGCGAACTGAGGCTTGTCGTTGTCGAGTCTCTGAATCCGCTTAAAAAGCTTGTTGTTGAGTCGAGAACTTGAAAGAAGATTTTGACAACCAACGAGAACTTAGAGTTAAGAGGATTTTTCCCGAGAGTAAGAAGCTTAAGAAAAAAAAAACAGTGGGGAATTTTCCAGTCGTTGAACTTTGTGAAAATAAAGGGATTTTTTTTCAATACAACTTTAAAGTAAAAATAAGTTTTTTCTCAAATTCGCAGCCTATTTCAAAGGGAATTTTCAGCCTTCAAAAACTTATCTAAAACAGCCCCGGAAGGCTGTATTTATAGGAAAATGCTAAGGGGGTTTCAACAGCTTCTTCCAGAGGTTTTTGCCTTTGAATTTCGAATTAAAAAGGGGAAAAAATTCTAAAATTTCAAAAAAAATGAAATGATGAAGAAAAATGTGGCGGATTCTCACCTTTTCAGAGCGATTTGAAGGCCAGAGGTTTGAATCTAGTTGTTTCTTCATGGTTTTAGGCTCCAACGGACTGAAACGAGCCTTTACCCAGGGGATTGTTAGAAGATCGGCCTAGAAACCCAACGATCCTTGCGTGCTTCTCGATTTGAGGGGGCTGATTCGACCTGGACGAGCTGTTCAAAGCTCTGTTGCTAGAAAAGGGACTTGGGTTGATGAGAGATGGTGTCAGCAACGCCGAAATCGGCTTTTGTTCGCTGGTCCTTCGGTGGAAAAGGCGGTGATGGTGATTTTGGTTAGGATTTTCTTTTAGTTGAAGAAGAAGGGGTCGTTTGGTTTTGGTTGAACTGAAAAGGGGTTGTTTAGTTTTGGTTGAACTGAAAAGGGGTTGGGGTTTTTTAAGTTTAGGTGTTGGGCCGGGTCAAGGGGATTTTGGGCTGGGGATATTTTGGGCTGCCGATTTGGTTTAAAGGGAGATGGCCCAATATCTTTAGGTAGATGAATTATTTCCTAATCCCTTTTTACTTCTATCAATCAATTAAAATATGCTTCTTTATCCTAATTAATTCCCAAAAATATACACCTATATAAATTACAATACAAGTAATTTAATATACGTATTTAGTTTACAAAATAGAGTAAAAGATGATTAACACGATAATAAGTAGGATTAAAGGAAAAATGTCAACACCAATAGTGATATAAAAATATCAACATTATTTTCGAGTCATTTTAATTATAAAGTATGATGTTTAGTAATTTTTAAGAAACAATAAAAATGATCTTAAATTAGAGAAATAACATCTCGAAAATTAGTGTAGTAATTAATGAAAATATTTCAAACTCATTTTGGGGAATTTTCAGGACTGAGAAGCATAATGAAATTAATTAAACAAAAAAGGAGGGCCAAAATTGGCTGTCAACATCTATCATTTAATATCATTACGAAATAGAGCTCTTGGGAACTGTTCTTGGAGATTATTTGTGAAGGTTCTTGGTGGTAAGTTCTCCCAATCCTCTTGCTAATTCACTTCTCCTAATCATCTTAAGGATTCCTCTTTCCTTGTTAGCCCTTAGTAATTGAAGAATAAAAGTGGGTTTTGATGAATGTTCTATCTAGGCTTATTAGTGATGAAATTGATGGAGTTTATGATAGATTTTGATGAATCTAAGGTTGTTAATCATATATCTTCCATTATTAGTGTTGAATTCTTGAATCAAAGAGTTAGAGTTTGTACCCAAAATTGGGGATTTTGCTTGAATTTCGAAATTAGGGGAATCCATGAGTTAAATTAGCAATCAGTTGCTGGGTTATGATCACCTAGTGCTTAATTTGTTATTTTACTCCCGAATTTTCCGTTTTGACCATGTGGGCCCCGTGTCCCCAAATCTAGGGTTGGTTTTAACCTAAATTGAATGATAGCAACATTAGTATCGATCTTCATGATTTCTAATTTAGATTTCGAATATGCCTAGACTTCTTTGATCTTGAGGCTCAGCGAAAAGGCAAGGCTATAGAGTGATTGATTGGTGTTTGTTATTCGACCATCGAGGTAGGTTACGGCTTACCCTTTGTGAGACTTCGTATAGCGAAGCATATATTTAGATCATATTGTCGGAGAAAGCACGTAAACCTTCGGGTATGAAGTTGGGTTGGATATTGTCTTAGGTTGGGCCCCGTCGCGTGATTAGTACAGCCACCTCGTCGTGCGACTCGATTGTTCCATTGTGTCGTTTCCGATGCCACGTGTTGTTAGTAGATACCAGAATCGTTGTTCCATCTTGATTGTGATGTAGTGGCATTCCACGGTTGATGTTGACACGAGGATAGAATTTATATGACTTATGTAGTCTTTCATGACATTATTGGCACCGCGACATCGACATATCGTCGGGCGTACCCATGTTGGTACTTGTGACATTAATATGTCATATGCGTACCCATTGTTGGTACTTGTGACACTGATATATTGTTGGCGTACCCATTTTTGGTGCTTATGATATTGAGCTGATACTTCATGTTGACATATGCATTGCACTCACTCTCATTCTTCATGATGTATTGTTGATACACTGTTGGTACTTGATGAAACACTGTAATGAGTTGGGCTCGGTTTTTAAATGAGAGTGATGTGAGAGTTCGATATCCGATGTTAGTCCCGGAATCATGGATTGAGAGAGTACATGGACTCCACGGGTGCCCCAGGGTGGTGCTAGTGAGAACCCCCGTGGGCAAAGATCCGAGTCTCGTCTGTCTGTTGGGCAAAGATCCGGGACGAGTGGCACTTAGACTTCGTGAGTCACCTTGGATTGTGCTACCGAGATGTCGATATTTCCGTTTGGATTACATGTGTACACAACATTTGCACGGCATTGCATAGCATTCATACATTATTGCATTGCATTGCATCACGGCTTATATTGAGATGATTTGGTATTTTTACTTATGATGTTGGATTCGTATTGGACTTATTGAGACTTGGCACATTTGGGATTAGATGCTCTACTTAGGGGATGAAGTGTACTTAGTTTGATTATGTTTGACTTATGCTTGTTGATTTATTTGCCTATCTTGCTTTATTGTCTGAATTATGTTAGTTATGCTTAGTCGGCCTATGGTACCTACCTGTACTATAGTTTTGTACTTATCTGTACTTGTTGCATTCTTTTATGAATGCATAGTACCAGGTTGGGTCTTCCTCCGTCTCTCGTGGCTGATTGTCGTCTTCAGCATAATATTGAGTTTTCAGGGTGAGCACGCAACATTCGCTGCCTTGAAGACTCTTCCTATTATGTCTTACTATTTCTATTCTGATACATAGACAGACTTATGTATTATTACATTCCAGACTTGTATATTTTTCATTAGATGCTCTTGTATGACTTAGATCAGACCCTAGGGGTGTTTCCCTTATTTCCGCACTGTTTCTATTATATATTATTGTGGGACTAACGTAATTATCCTTTTCTGCTTGCTTGATTTATTTATTTATGTCCTTACTTATCATTGGGTTGAGGGTTCTCTTACCGAGGTGGGAAAGGTAAGTGCCCGCACGACTTATCCAAAATGGGTCGTGACACTTTTCTCTACCCATGATAATGTGAAGATAAGTGAGAGACAGTCTTATCACAACCACAATATGGCAACAAAGTAACGAGTCCAAGATCATACAAATGGAAACAAGCCAATGCACAACAAAGAGGCAAGAAGCCCACAAATCAACAACAATACCAATCTAAGTAATCCATCCGAACTTCATACCCGACGTAACATGGTTTCTCCGTGAATAACTAACTCTACATATGCTTCGCTAAAAGAGTCTAACAAAAAGGTAAGCCGTAACCTACCTCGCTACCGAACCGGAGCCACGAACAATCAGATCTAAGCCTTGCCCTTCCGAAGAGCCTCCAAATACTCAAAATCTAGCCATTACCGAATTCTAAGTTAGAAACGAGAAACAACGACACCCATATTGCGATACATTCGTTTGAATCAAAATCAACTAAGTAAAAGAGGGAAACCGAGCCCACAATGGTAAAACAGGTATTTCAAAGATGGATTTGGTAACCCAACATTCTAGAAGTTCGATTCTACTCTTCAATTACTAATTTAACTCATGTATTGATCAATTTAATCATTCAAAGTAAAACCCCCAATTTAGGTATAAACCCTTGTTGACACCTAATTTTTGCCCTCCGCATTTTCTTATTAACTAATCAAGCTTCTTGATTTTCAAACAAAGTGAAATACGTACTTGTAAAAGTCAAAAAAATTTCCTAACTATTTTTGTTGTTATTTTGCCTAATATATATCATGTATATTTTACGTAAATTTAAGTATTAATTATGTTCCAAATAAGTGTTGAATTTAGTACTTATCTCAAATTATCAATTACGGTCATTTACGACTTAATTACTATAATCCACCGGTATTTGGAAAAATAAGTAATTTACTATGTTAAGTCAAGAAGCTTGATTTGATTAAATAATTATTCTATCTCAATTTTACTTCAACTGGTTTGATTTTAAAAGATTGGTATGGTTTTACAAGAATTGAGCTTCAATTTCAAACAAATGGCAACAATTGGAAATATAAAGATGCTATATCTTTAAAGACCATTGCAGCGAAATCAGCCCCCATCTCCTCTTTATCATTTAGGCCCAAATAACCCAAAAAAAATACTCCAGCCCAAACAATTTGCCCAGCCCATTTTTTCTTTAATTCGCCAAGACCCCCCCCCCCCCCCTTTAATCTCTTTTCCCCTCATTTCAACAAACAAAGGACCGGACCAACAAAGCCCCAAATCCTCACTTTGCTCCCAACGTAAACCCAGCTCTTGATGAGCTGTCTCTGGCCATTTATGGCAAAGGTCAGCATGCCTTCGTCACCTCCAGGTCTTGCTCGCCCACTTATGGCAAAAACTTTAACACTCTTTGTTGTTTTCTCGACCAATTGACCCTTCAAACGGTAATCTCTCTTTCCCCATTTATTTTTCCTCATTTTTTTTATTTTCGGATACAATTCATAGGCAGAGATCATTAATGATTTTTGGCACAACTCAGATTTCAAATTTGCTCCAAAAAATTGAGTTGAAATCTGGATTTCGGGTCCGTCCTACATCGACCTAAATGGCCAAACCCTAGTATTTTGGGGTTCTATAAATAGAACCACCAATTCTCATTCTCAAACAGTTTTTACACCAAAACAACTGAATTTTCAGTTCACTTAACTTAAAACAAGAAAATTCTTAAGTTCTCCTGTCGCTGCACGACAAAAAGGTAATCTTCTCGACATTTTTGCATTTTTGTTTTTCTTCTAATTTGTTTCTGTCCATAGTATGATTTTGTGTTTGTTTGGGTTTAGTTGCTGTATTATTAGGTAGATTAGGACATTAGTTTAGTAGATTTTGTTCTCTTCTTAATATTGTTGTCTTGCATTCTCAGTTCTGTGTGTTCCTAGTTTAATGTAGATTAGTTTGGTTTTAATTTAGTTTAAGTTAGTTTGATTCTAGCCCTGTTTTCACTTTAACATGTTGTTTAATTCCAGTTATGTGTTGTTAATCAGCTATTAAATCAGCATGATTAGTTTCTTGTAAGATAAAATGTTTTAGTTTCCTTTCAAACTAAGAACATGTATGCCAAGTATGATTTTTTTTTCTTTGTTGCTTACGTGATCTAGTATGCTCAACTCGTTGGAAAATGTTTGTTTTGGTTAAATATCACTTATAATCGATGATGAGATCCTTAGATGTTTGTCGATAAATTATGTTTTGAGATTAACTTGTGTTCAAGCTTAGGAGTAGAGAACTAAGCCTCTCCTAATGTTCCAGCCCCACTTTACTCCTTCCTACGAGCACTTTAGTTCCAAAAATATGAATTTATGTGTTTAAATATTTGCTCGTATGTGTTTACTTAATCAGTTGCTTTTAAAATTAGTATCTCATCAGAAGGTTTAACTGTTTAGTTTAGGTTTTTATCTTGTTGGTATTTGAATCCTTTAACTTCCTCTTGTCTGAGAGGATTTTGAATAGATGAACGTTGTTTACAAGTTGTAACTTTAAAAATCTGAGCCTCTTTAAAGCTAAATTGATTTTCTAGTTATATAAATCATTTCCTTTTCTCTGAACTGTGAGTTTCAGTTCTATCCAATTCTGTTTGTCAAGATATGATTGAGAGTTTTTTTTTTATAAGATTAGGATAAAGTAAAGTCCCAGGTGTGTCCATCTTTGTTACTAACTCAAATGGTTTCTCTGTCAAAATGCAGGTGTATTTCTCTGTTTTAAATGATACACCCTGAATATCATTTCATGCACTTTCTTAAATTATCTATCAAACAATTAGGCTGAAACTGATTTTGGCTATCTAAAATACTCGTGTTTAGCAGGCATATTTCCATCCTAAGATAACTTTAAAAGTCAGATTCTTTTCATGTGTTCATTGGCCTAAGTATAGTAATAATGTTGGCTGTTAGTATGTTTCTCCTCTTCTATTTTAATTAAACATCGTTATACAAAGTAGGTAGCATTAGATGTGCCTGTTTAATACTGTTTTGATAAAGATGTGTGTTCTTTCACATTTAATACTCTCCCTTTTTAACTTTAGATGTTGTTATTCCCGCAGTTATGTTCTTGTCTAGTATCTGGTAGGAATAGGTTTGATTTCAATTTTGTGAGATGAATGTTCATTCTTATTTTGGTATAGATCATAGTTGGTCTCCCTCACTAGTTCTGTTTTAGTTGTTAAGAATCTTCAAGTGTTATGCTAGTTTAGATGTATATGATTGAAAAGCATGAGTTCGTTTCCCTTTCATGTTTACATTTTTCGTATGCCTAGCTCTCTAAAATGCTTGTTCGATTAAACCTTAATCTTACAGTTATTATTAAAAATCCTTTTTTTTCATTTTTTATTTGTTGTTCATTATCGCCAAAATTAATCTCCATCTAGTCTAAATATGCACTGCTGGCATTTTGTTCTCATTTCCTTTGTATGGTGCTGTGTATGAATGAATGCCCATGTTCGGTGTATTAATGAATAAATTACCTGTTTTGAGAATGCTTAAGGATATCATGGATGTCTAATCCTTTTCTCCTTTTCTTTTTGATGCATGAACTCACCCGAACCAATTGGATTTGTGCATTTTTCCCTCCGCATTATCTCTGGAAGCCCAACATAACACCTTACGTAGAGTCACCCCCATCCCATTTCTAGCAGCAGCCGCGGATTGAAGGCCCAATTATGGGTGAAAATGATACAATTTAGTTGGTGGGTTTGGTAAACCCACCGACTTGTCTTTTATACTTTATGCTAATGAATGTGCGTGTATGAATGCTTATATATAATTGAAACCCATTTGGTTGGAACTTAGTCGAATAAGACAAATGATGTGCATATCGTTTAGAACGGATAGGAACCCGGTTGTCATTTCAAAACTCGGACCCGACAAAAGATAAAGATTACTCTTTCTTTCAAAAATGACAAAGGAATAATTTTTCTCCTTTTTATGGAATCACTGAAGCTGGAGTAATGGAGCATATTATTTTAAAAGGTTAATTTTTCTTAACTTATAATTTCAGAAAAAACTGAAAACAGTGGACGTTTTTGAAAAAAAAAATTCAACTTTCCTTCTTTAAACTTAAGAGTTCCTTTTTAGCAAAAGATAACAAATGATTTGATTTCAGAATGACTGATTAAAAGGGACTTCAAATGACTTCAAGCCATCTTTAAGAATTCTTTCAAAACTCTTTGGGCTAAGCCCACTTTAATTGAAACAAACCAAGAGAGATTTTACTAGAACCTTTATTTGAAAGGATAATGGAAAGGATATGGTTGACCTTAAAATGAGCTAATATAAACAAAAATTGTAAAATTTCCTTTTTATACTTATAAAACCTATGAAATTGGATCAAATTAATGGAATTCTACTTAAGAGAAATTTTAAGTGTGTTTTGGTTTGGAAATAAAATGACTTCAACCCTTATACGCATTTTTAGATAAATCAGCTCTTTTTCCTTAAAAGTATTTTGCCAAAAAGATGGAGTCATGATATTAAAATGACAATTTTCATCCTTAAAATGACAATTTTTGCAAGAAAGAAAACATTTTAGTAAATAATCACAATTAATCATGCATTGAAGCTCGAACGTCAACCGTATTCTCATGGATCCTTAATGTTAGGGTGCTTAAAACCTTCTTTAGGGAATCACCAGAATCTTTACCTCGAACTCTGGTTCTAAAAGGATTTTTCTCTTGTTTGATAAAACCTTTTAACTCGGTTTTCCTAATTTCCTTTATAAAATTAGGTGGTGACTCTAAAAATAAAATCCGAATAGAGTCCACAACCTCTAAGTAGCTTTTATGCACCCGCTTAAAAGTGAACCATAACAATCCTAACTTTCCATATTTCAATTTCTCAACTAAAATGGAAGACTCAAGCCAATTGATTACTAATTCATTAAATTCCTTGCTTAAATTAGTCAAATCTATCAACCAATCTCCTATTAGAAGACTAAAATTCAAATACTAAAGTAAAGGTCAAGACTTATCTTTTTCCATTAGTGCTCTAGATTTCCACCATTAATTCAAGCTTAGGAAAGGTAAATAAAGGAAACCAAGGTTAGAAAGACTTACCCCAAGAAGAATGCACCTAGAGCCTCTTCAAATTTCCTTAAACACACTTAGGAGAAATAATTTTAGGAATGGGAAATGAAGGGTTTCACTTAGTATTTAATGACTCTGATTCAGCATTTCCTACCGCAGCGGAAATATCCACTACAGCAGATCCGCTCCAGCGGTCTACTTCCAACATAGAGCATCCGCTCCAGCGGAACACCGTCCGCTGGAGCGGATCCCCAAAGAAGCCCTTTCTCTCGCGCCAGCAGACCAGGCCTCGCAGAGGCGGGTCCGCTGCGGCGCACCCAGTCTCGCTAGGGCAAGACAACAGACACCAATAACTTTTTGGTTTTTCACCAAGTTCTTCCCAAAATCGGACAATACCAGATATGTAAACATACACGCTACAGACTCAGTCGTGGTCTCGGAATTCCCAACGGAGGTTTATTTGACCGGGTCAACACCCAATGGCCAAAACCCAACTTTCCAACTAATAACCCAAAACACTCCTGAGTGCCTCGAGAATCAAACTGAACATTCCCCTAAGTCATAATTGACCCTCTGGACCTCACGAAATCGACGGATTTCAGAAAAAGGTCCGTTTATCCAAAAGTCCACTATTGGTCAACCGTTTTTCACTTTAAGGTTCTATTTCTCATAAGTCATCATTAAACTCACCCGATTACCTCGGGAACCATACCACCCATCCCGGCAGGTCAAAATCTTACTAACAGGGCTAGAGGAAGGGTCAACGGGGGTAAATGGGTCAAAAGCACTATAACGACCAAACAGATCATTACATCAGATACAATTTAAACAAACGTTTGTCCTCAAACGACAAGGAAAAAAGCAGGGAAAAGTACCTGAGTCGGTAAACAACTGGAGGTATTTGGTACGCATATCAGACTCGGTCTCCCATGAGGCCTCCTCAACAGGACGGTGCTCCCATTGCAGCTTAATTGAAGCTATCTCTTTTGACCTCAACTTTCTCACCTACCTATCCAAGATCGCTATAGGCTCTTCCTCATAAGACAGATTCTCATGAAGCAACACGGAGTCCCAACGAATGATATAAGAACTGTCTAAATAGTACCTCTTCAGCATGTAAACATGAAATACTGGAGGAACACCTGACAGGCCTGGTGGAAAAGCTAACTCATAAGCCACCGCACCAATGTGACGGAGAATCTCAAAGAGACTAATGTACCTCGGGCTCAATTTTCCCCTCTTCTCACATCGCATGACACCCTCCATGGGTGAAATCTTCTGAAGAACCTGCTCACTCTCCATAAAATCTAAATCTCGAACCTTCCGTGTCGCAGCCCAACCGGAGGGCTATGACGGATAACCAGAAGCTGACCTCCTAGATGCCACAATACATATATAACATACCTGCTCATGCTCATTCTGGGCCACCTGAGGGCAGTCACAACATAAATTGTTGTTTGATAGGTATCATAAACTGGAGGGTCACCGCCCTCGAAAGGTATATACATACATACATCACTAAACTAAGCTGAGGTACAAGCCGACAAGGCTACCCGATAAAACTATATAACCAAACAAGTGCTAAGCGGGCCATCGTTGTCTGACTGAATATGAGTGTCTACGAGCCTCTGCGACATCGGACATCCGTGGACGGCCACACCCGCCCCGCCCTACCCATAAACATCAAACATACCAGGTCTAGATGGCAACTCCGGCAAGAGAGGAGTGCTCCACTATCAAGCTGAAGAAGCGTACCTAAGGATGCAATTTGTCTTCCTGGCTATCTGAACCTGCGGTCATGAACGCAACCCCCCCGAACAATAGGGGAGTCAGTACGAAAAATGTACCGAGTATGTAAGCGGAAAGAGTAACATACACATAAGAGTCATGAAGAAAATGCGAAACTCGTAAACTAAACCGACCGACTGAATACATCTGTAAGTCTAAATATCTGAACATGTCTGCGTGAATGCATCTATATGTCTGCTTACTGAAAATGCCTCTGCGGGCGTATGATATGCATAGGTCCTAGTGCCGAGGAACGTACGGCCCGATCCATATCCTATAGGCCCCTTCGGGCAGCCCCTTCGGGCATAATAACATAATAGCCCCTTCGGGCATAATAATCATCATCACTATGCACCAGCTGATCAGGTGGTAATGCGTATATAGCGTCTCGCCCTTTTCCCATACCCTATACATATATATAATATACATAATATACTCGTATATAACGCCTTCTAATCACGGGTCAATATGCATGTATGCAAATGAATGTAATGCATAAACATAAACTAATATTATCATGATACAAAACTCAGGACCTATGAACAGAAGGGACCATCATAACAAGGGGTATAGGGTCATCAAGAACTGAGATACTCCTAGTATTTCTAAGAGTAGAGTAATATGGAGACTCGATTACTCTTTATTCGCTCATATCATAGGATCATGCCAAAATAAAAGAAAGGAAAAGCCCTAACATACCTTGAAGCTTATCTATTCGCCCAACTTCTACTTCTCGAATTCGCAAGTCTACAATCAAGAGAAGTTATACTATTGTTAGGCTTATCTTCATGTGCTTACCTTAATCCTTCAAATTAAATCTTTCTAGAATTTGCCGAAATTCGAGCAGCATCTCCCCTGTTTATATCCCTAGCCCGAAATCACAATACCAACAAAACAAAAACAATAACAACCATAATATCAACAACACCATTATCAACACCACAATATTCCATAAAACATCCCACACGATGTTTTTCAACATACAACAACAATATACACTTATTTTCTTCCCAATCAAAGAGCATAATCTCATTAACACACCAACAACATTAGATACCATCCATATATATGTAAATCAACCCAACCACACGGCCACGACATGCTCAAAATAGTCCATAACACAACAACTACAACACAACACTTTATGACCTTTCCTCCATAACTATTTTCATTTTTAAGACTTGCTAAACCTTCAAATCAACTCAACATAAGAGATAGGATGACCAACATACCTTATACTTGAAGAAATTCAGCCACACCAACTTTCTTCAAGACCAAGCTTACCGGAACATCAAGTAGAAGCAAGAACAATCACCTTTCATGGATTAGTTTGGTGTAATCTTGTTAAATTCTTGATTTAATGGGCTATAAATGTTTGAGGGATGTGTTGGGAAGTTTCTAGGACTCATGAGAATGTAAAATTCTAAAAAAAATAGAGTTAATGGGGTATTTATACCCCTCATAAGTCGGTTCCACTGACCTTCCCAAGTGGGACCCGCGGAAGCCATTTGGCAGCTTGAAGTCTTTATATTAAAATGACCATAACTCTTGATCCCGCTATTTTATGAGGGACCACGACCTATGGTTGTAAATCTCTTTCAATTATCTACAACTTTCAATTTTGGTGTGTTTCCAAATTCCAAATTATAATAGCGTTTTGGTCCCTCCAAGTCAGATCATCCGAAAACGTATCCTTAAATCATCCTTTTGGAGGGCTTATGCATATATTTGGCTTAAGGGTACTTGATAAGACTTGATCAACTTCCCATGTACTACTCATATCAATTTTCATATGTCCTTTATAAAATCCCGACATGTGGGCCCCACCTTAACTTACGGTTACGAGGGATATTTATGAAGTAATGTGTTAACTGATTTACTCCATACGGTCTCCAAATGTTATATATATATATATTCTTATGCTTAGATAATATAATCCTCATCCCTAATCCTTGTATAACCTTGCTCTCCCTTGAGCTCATACTAAGCCGCCTACAGTCTTGGTAACGCGAAATTTTTCCGGGTGTAACGTTCTTCCCCCCTCAGGAACATTCATCCTCAAATGTTGTAGCTTGCGAGCTTACAAGGCTTTCATTAATTTCTTGAAATGGTTGTCCTCCTTTAGTTTTTGATCCCCATGCTCTTGTACTATGGACTCATTAGTCTTCTTTCATATCCTCCCAATTCTCTGTCGAACTCACTCATTAATTCTATATCCCCATGTTCTTGTGTATGTACCTAGTGTTCAACTAATATCTAGCTACCGTCCTGAGACCTGTTGCCATTAAGATGATCTTAACTCATGATTGCTACAGCTACTTGCCGATCTATGAGCATTCTTAATTGTTGTACTCTTTTGCCTTGCTCCTTATTTCTCTACTAGCAAAGAAATTCCTTTGTTCAGATATGACACTTTTTCTTGCTTGCTTCTTTGGTGCTTTTTTAGATTATCCCTTTTTGTACCAGCCAACCTTGTATACATACCATGCCATCTCCTTTTAATTCCTTAGTCGGACTCTTTAATTCCTTACAATATCATCATATTCATACTTGAACTTTTCCTATAATTTCCTCTCTTCAGTTTTAGAATAATTACAAAATAAACTCATGAACATGGAACTAAGACAAAATCCTACTTAATCATAATTTTCTTCCAATACGAGTATGCTTCCCTCCTTAAGTCCTTGGCTCTCTTATACCGGTGACTAATTGAGACTTAAACCAACCTCTATTCTTCTTCGGCTCCTTATCATCGTCCTTGCACCATTCTGTTAGCCATTTCATCATGGCGATTGTTTATATGGTTCTATGTCATACACTCTCATAATTGATATAACCAGCGGCTTGGAATTTTATGACTTACGAGGTACTCCCTAATCTCAGGCAGTACTGCTGTCCTGCTATCCATAGGCATACTATCTTCCTTTCCTTTGAAGATTATTGAGCTTCCTGTAACTGTTCCTCTTTTAAAGCTTTCATCTCTTCTGCTGCTACAAGTTCTTTTGTTTAGTAATCCCGATTGTCCCTTATACTTATCCCTGGTCATATGCGGCCTTTCTTACTCCTTCTGTTACCCCTTGGAGTACTTTACTGCATATCTAAATGTACCTATAATTTCTTCGGCGCGAGTGATTCGGGTCATGGTCCGGAATACAATGTATCGCATTGGCAAAACTTATTCTCCTTCCCAGATTATCTCATGATATACTTGCATTTAATCCATTCTCACTTTTCTTTAGCACATTCTTGACATATCAGTTCATCTCGAAATTTGACTCCTTCAATCCAATTTATTTTCCTCTTTTGGGCTTGGGAATATTGTCATTCATCTCAGAATTAAATCTTTTCTTCCCCCCTTTTGAAAGGATGTTCTCATGTACCCATAACCTTTGAATGTTAACCGCCTTTGGTAGTCATCTGGCCGGCCTTAGCGATCCTTCAACTCCTCTATTCTATATAATGCCGAAGTTCTTTTCATTGCATAGTTTAACTTATTTTTCTTTTTGCTATTTGAGTTCTTGTATCAAATCAAAATGCTTATACATATCGGATATAATTCAGACGCCTTCTTTATTGTCTTTTCACTTCTACCCTTTATGACTAGTAATCCTTCTAGGCTAATAAATTAATGGGGACATCGAAATTCATTAGGCCTTTTATGGAGTGTCCGACTATACCACGCTCCTTTAGCCCTAGTCTTTCTCTATGACTATCTTCTTAACAGCCTTGAAATTCTCCTTGCTCTGGGATCCCAATTCCGATTTAGGTTTATACTATACCATTAAAAGTTGATAATCCACACCATCTATTCCCACGACTCGTCCTTTCATTAGCTTAGCTCATTTTGTCCCGTAATTCTTCTTAACTACTTGTTTGTATCACAGCTAGGCATCATAGTCCTTCTAGTGTTCTGTCGGTTCTTGTTCTTATCATGAAATCCTCGCAATGTACACCCTTTCCTTTCTTCTTTCGTCGAGTCTTCACCTTCCTTTATGATACTACAACTTGTACACACACACACACACACACACACACACACACACACACACACACATATATATATATATATATATATATATATATATATATATATATATATACATCTCGAATTTCTCAGTTTTCTTCATGATCGCATCTTTCACACAACCATTGTATTATAATTTCAATTTGTGTTCCTTTGGGAAAGCCTACTGACTCATTAACCTTCTCCTTGTTGTCGGCGGCTACATAATTCCCTTTAACCATTTCATTAACACCTCCTCCTTCCTTTGGTCCTCATAGTTTCTTTTACTTGTAAAATGCCTGTTTCCATTAGTCATCCTTTACTCTTAGGTTAGGAAACTTTGGAGTATTCCGTTACGGGTGTGAATCCCTTTTTGACGCTGAAAATCTCTTCTTGGGGTACTTTCTTCCCTTAAATAGACGTACCAATCATGGGTTCACATCCATCCTTCTGGCTAAATCTCAAGAGTTAAAATTTCCTCATCGCTCTCATAAGACCTGTTTATTTCTTCTCAAGGATGCACCTGTGCCCATTATTTACGACCTTCTTAGTTCTGGTTATAAGGATGTATAGGTTGGTTCCAGGGGTCCGCACATTCATCTTTTGTCTCTATCTACCGTTGATTTATTTAAATTTGATCCTATCATCTACTTTCCTGCTTTTATCCTAACCTTTTCCTTAAATATATATTACCGGACCCTCAATAGGTATACGTTTTCCTTGTCCAGGTTTCTCTCCTCTTCATGATATCGTAATCTTCTTTTTCCTAATGCTCATGCTTACATATTTGATCGCGTTACCGCCATCTGGCTTTGATTCTCAAGAAAACCCAATCCTGATTCTCTCTATAGGGTTTGCTACCTCAATTTTGACATACAACAGAATCAATACTTTTAACAAGTCATAACATCAATCATAAGGGCATACATAATACTCGATGTAGCCACTCATGACTTATCTTTTTATTGCTTTTCAACACCCTTTCTTGTGAGATATCCCGTTGCCATTTGATTTCGTCCTAAATCTGTAGCTTTAATACATCTCCCCTTTTTTGACCAACTAGCCAGACTCATACCTCATGATCATTTCGAAATTCTAATTGCAAAGCTCATATGCTCCTAATTTCCCTCGGGCTATTCTGGTTTCTCATATTCCTTTTTTTGTATGTCTAAATCTGTAGGTCTTCCTAGCATATCTTTCTACATCCTAACTGTGAATCCCGGCGATATAACTTTACTTAAAAATCTTTACTCATACTTGTACCCTGTCTCCTTGTCTAAAATAATCAACCTCACATCCTTTACTCTCCTGTAGCAACTGAATTGATCTTTACGATATTTTATCTTTACTTGTACACCTACTCTCTTCTCTCTTTACACATAAATCAACATCGCACCTAATTTCTCTATCGTCAAATAACCTTCACAACACTCGTTTTAAAATAAAATAAAATTGAGGTTAAGTCTTCTTATAAGGATTAGCCAGAAATACACCACATATTCCTAAGGTTGATACAATCTCTACTTCCTTCACCGGCCAAGCAACATCACATTTAGAAGTTGTATAAGCAATCCAGAAAACAATCATAAATGCAAACCAACTTACCTAACCATTTCTCATTCTTGAGTTCAAGGTCATCATTAATACCCGAAGTAACTTGGCCATCATGATTCTCAGAATAGTACCAACTATCAAATGCTCGAAATCCCCTTGAAGTCGAATGACTGGTGACTTCTACATCCCAATGTAAACCCACATCATATAGGGAAGTCTGATAAACGAGTCTGTATGCCTGTCCTCAACCCATCCTGATCTTATGTAGATATATATAAACTTCTAGAGTAAAATTTTTCCTTACTCGTTAACTTCCTTTCCCTTATCAATATCTCTTCGTTATCTCTTACTCACCAATCTATAAATGGTAATACTGCACTTGAATTCTTGGTGCCAACTTTTCCTATACCTTCAATAATCTCAATTCTCCGAAATCTCGAATGCACTTATTCCAACTCCTTTAATTACTAATCATTTTTCCCCCTCCAGGGTTCTTCCCTTAAATTAAATTACAATCATTCTAAAACTTCTCTTTGAAGGCATCTCATGATTGTTCATTTAATCATGACTTACCAAACATCCGATTGTCACATTTTCCTTCATTCTTTCTCTATAGCATAGACATTCAAACAATTCAATTTGTAAAAATTTTGCGTAGTTTCCTCTATACTTCTTCTTTCGCCTCATTCCGCACACACCCCGAAAACACATCCAATGCCTCGCTGTGGCGACCACAATACCCGTAGCATTTAGCTCAGGTTCTCATAGCAAAGTCTATCAATATCAATAAGGCAGGAAACATACCTTTTGGAGTAAAAACTTCAATTCTCATCAATTATTTCATATCGGCATAATCAACTACTTATCCGCAATCAAAACATTTACGATTAGAATCAGGGACATCACATCCTATAATTTAGCTCTGCGACACGATCTAAGATGAGAAAGAAGGGCCAATCGTTCCTAAATGCCCTGCAGCCTCTTGTTTATAAGTGTGGCGCGCTTCACACCCATAAACAAAACTCTACGGACACGGCTCGTAGACACACCCTAGGATGAACTGCTCTGATACCACTTTCGTCACAGCCCAACCGGAGGGCTATGACGGACAACCAGAAGCTGACCTCCTAGATGCCACAATACATATATAACATACCTGTTCATGCTCATTCTGGGCCACCTGAGGGCACTCACAACATAATCTGCTGTCTGATAGGTATCATAAACTGGAGGGTCACCGCCCTCGAAAGGTATATACATACATGCATCACTAAACTAAGCTGGGGTACAAGCCGACAAGCCTACCCGATAAAACTATATAACCAAATAAGTGTTGAGCGGGCCATACTGTCTGACTGAATATGAGTGTCTACGAGCCTCTACGAGCCTCTACTGACATACTGGACATGCTGTGGACGGTACACGGCCCCTGCCCTACCCATAAATATCAAACATACCAGGTCTAGATGGCAACTCCGGCAAGAGAGGAGTGCTCCACTGTCAAGCTGAAGAAGCAGCCTAAGGATGCAATTTGTCTTCCTGGCTATCTGAACCTGCGGGCATGAACGCAGCCCCCTCGAACAATAGGGGAGTCAGTACGAAAAATGTACGGAGTATGTAAGGCAGAAGAGTAACATACACATAAGAGTCATGAAGAAAATCTGAAACTCGTAAACTAAACTGACTGACTGAATACATCTGTAAGTCTAAATATCTGAACATGTCTGCGTGGATGCATCTATATGTCTGCTTACTGAAAATGCCTCTGCGGGCATATGATATGCATCGGTCATAGTGCCGAGGAATGTACGGCCCGATCCATATCCCATACAGGCCCCTTCGGGCATAATAGCATAATGGCCCCTTCGGGCAAAATAACATAATAGCCCCTTCGGGCATAATAATCATCGTCACTGTGCACCAGTTGATCAGGTGGTACTGCGTATATAATGCCTCGCCCTTTTCCCATACCCCATACATATATATAATATACATAATATACGCATATATAATGCCTTCTGGTTATGGGTCAATATGCATGTAGGCAAATGAATGTAATGCATAAACATAAACTAATATTATCATGATACAAAACTCAGGACCCATGAACAGAAGGGACCATCATAACAAGGGGTATAGGATCATCAAGAACTGAGATACTCCTAGTATTTCTAAGAGTAGAGTAATATGGAGACTCGATTACTCGTTGTTCGCTCATGTCATAGGATCATGCCAAAATGAAAGAAAGGAAAAGCCTTAACATACCTTGAAGCTTATCTATTCGCCCAACTTCTACTTCTCGAACTCGCAAGTCTACAATCAAGAGAAGTTATACTATTGTTAGGCTCATCTTCATGTGCTTACCTTAATCCTTCAAATTAAATCTTTCTAGAATTTGTCGAAATTCGGGCAGCATCTCCCCTGTTTATATCCCTAGCCCGAAATCACAATACCAACAAAACAACAATAATAGCAACCCTAATATCAACAACATCATTATCAATACCACAATATTCCATAAAACATCCCACACGATATTTTTCAACATACAACAACAATATACACTTCCTTTCTTCCCAATCAAAGAGCATAATCTCATCAACACACCAACAACATTAGATACCATCCATATACATGTAAATCAGCCCAAACACATGGCCACGACATGCTCAAAACAGTCCATAACACAACAACTACAACACAACACTTTATGACCTTTCCTCCATAACTTTTTTTTATCTTTAAGACTTGCTAAACCTTCAAATCAACTCAACATAAGAGATAGGAAGAAGAACACACCTTATAATTGAAGAAATTGAGCCACACCAACTTTATTCCAGACTAAGCTAACCACAACATCAAGTAGAAGCAAGAACAATCACCTTTCATAGACTAGTTTGGTGTAATCTTGTTAAATTCTTGATTTAATGGGCTATAAATGTTTGAGGGATGTGTTGGTAAGTTTCTAGGACTCATGTGAATGTAAAATGCTAAAAAAATGGAGTTAATGGGGGTATTTATGCCCCCTCATAAGTCGGTTCCACCGACCTTCCCAAGTGGGACCCGCGGAAGCCATTTGGCGTACTTGGAGTCTTTATATTAAAATGACCATAACTCTTGATCCCGATATTTTATAAGGGCCCACGACCTATGGTTGGAAATCTCATTCAATTATCTACAACTTTCAATTTTGGTGTGTTTCCAAATTCCAAACTTATAATAGCGTTTTGGCCCCTCCAAGTCAGATCATCCGAAAACGTATCCTTAAATTATCCATTTGGAGGGCTTATGCACATATTTGGTTTAAGTGTCCTTTACAAGACTTGATCAACTTCCCATGTACTACTCATATCACTTTTCATATGTCCTTTATAGAATCCCGACATGTAGGCCCTACCTTAACTTACGGTTGCGAGGGCTATTCATGAAGTAACGTGTTAACTGATTTACTCCATACCTGCCTCCAAATGTCATATATATATATATATATATATATATATATATATATATATATATATATATATATATACTTAGATAATATAATCTTCATCCCTAATCCTTGTATAACCTTGTTCTCCCTTGAGCTCATACTAAGCCGTCTACAGTCTTGGTAACGCAAAATTTTTCGGGGTGTAACATTCCGGTCCGCATATAACTTTTGCCGACTCTGAGCTACCAGAAGCTTTTCCTGAATTAGCTTCACCTTGTCCAAAGAATCCCTCAGTAAATCTATACCCCAAGGTCTCACCTCAAAAGCATCAAACCACCCAATAGGAGAACGATACCTCCTACCATATAAAGCCTCGAACGGTGCCATATTAATACTCGAATGGTAGTTATTTTTGTACGCGAACTCGACCAAGGGTAAGAATTGGTCCCAATGACCACCAAAATCTATAATACAAGCTCTCAACACATCCTCAAGCACCAAAATAGCCCTCTCGGACTGACCATCAGTCTGTGGATGAAACGCGGTGCTAAGATCTAACTGAGTACCCAACTCACTCTGCAAGGTCTTAAAAAAATAAGGGGTAAACTGAGTACCTCGATCAAAAATGATGGAAATAGGAACCCCGTGCAATCGTACAATCTCTCTGATGTAAATCCTAGCCAACTTCTCTACATTATAAGTAACTTGAACTAGGATGAAATGAGCAGACTTAGTCAACATATCTACAATGATCCAAAACAAGTCATACTTGTCTAAGGTCTTCGGAAGACCCACAACAAAATACATGGCTATCCTCTCCCACTTCCACTTGGGAATGGGCATTCTCTGAAGCGTACCACCAAGTCTTTGGTGCTCATACTTAATTTGCTGGCAATTCAAACACTGAGCAACGAAATATGTAATATCTCTCTTCATCCTGCCCCCGCCAGTAGTGTTGTCTCAAATCACGATATATCTTAGTCGCACCTGGATGAATAGAATATTGAGAACTATGACCCTCCTCTAGAATCAAACGAATCAGACCACCCACACGAAGAACACACACGTTTCCCTTGATCCTCAATACTCCCTCATCATCAAGCACGACCTTCTAGGCCTCACCACTCAACACCTTATCACGAATCTACATAACTGAGCACCATTGAACTGCTGTGCCCTAATATACTCAAAGAGAGATGACCTCTCCTCAACACATGGTAAAACCCCGACCGGATCCGAAATATCAAGTCGCATAAGATAGTGAGCCAGAGTCTGAACCTCCATGGCTAAAGGATGCTTTGAAGCAATCAATCGAGCTAAACTGCCCATACTCACTGCCTTTTGGCTCAATGCATCAGCTACCATATTAGCTTTGTCTGGATGGTATAAAATAGTGATATTATAATTCTAAAGTAGCTCCATCCATCTACATTGTCAAGAATTGAGATCCCTGTGGTTGACATCATGCTATAGACTGCGGTGATTAGTGAATACCTCATAGTGGACCCTATATAGATAATGCCTCCAAATCTTCAATGTTACACCTGGGAAATTTCTCGTTAGCGTGAAGCGAATAGACTAATGAAGGGCATGACGTGTGCGATGTTTTGATAAGAAAGGAATAGCCTTTAATAGTCCTAATTAAGATTTCCAAAGACATTTGAGGTAAGAGAGGAAAGTTGCTAAGAAAAGCGAGTCATAAGTTGTGTGTCGGGCAAGAATTTCGAGTATCGAGTTAATGACGTTCTAATGATGCTTTGGGAAAGAGTTATGACGTCCCTTAGATTGGTATTGAGGTGTTGAACAAGTGTTAAGAAGATTCCATAAGGATCGGAGATCAAACGAAGTGACGAGAACAAGATTAGTGGACTGATGGATTATACGGCTCATTATACGGACCGTATAATTGATCGCAGAACCATCACAGTGAAGATCCGTCATCATTGGTGGGATTATACGGTCAGTTATACGGACCGTATAAATTTATAGGGATCGTATAATGGACCGTATAATGGTCGCGAGACGAGTGAATGAAAGGTCCATTGCACGGTCACTTATACGGACCGTATAAGTGTATAGTGTCGTATAATAGCCCGAACGGATCGATTCGAGTTATTAAAAAAGAGACCCAAGTTCATTAATTCATTTTATTTTCACTCCACTTCTCTCTAGAATCCTCTAGAACTCTCTCTACTCTTCATCGACAAGAAAACAAAGGAAATCAAAGATTAATATCAAGAATTCAAGTGAATCAAGTGTATGAAATTCATCAAAGTTCATTCAAGCCAATAAATTTCAAAGGAAGTGAATTAGGGTTTTGGGTGCAAAAAGAGCATTCCACTCAAGACTTATTCTACCATTATCTAAGGTAAGTTTTATGGTATTTCTATGTTGTTTAAGGTCTTGAGCAGTTGAAACACTTGGATTATAGAAGAATGTAGAAAGTGGGTCATAAATGCAAGAATAGTGTCATTGTTGAGTAGTAGTTGCGATGAATCATGAAAAAGGATATGTTGTGATTGTAAGTAGGTTATGAATGATACTTAGAACATGGAATAACTATTGTATGTGAAAGAATGCGATAGTGAACTTTGGTCATGATTATGGAGGAATTGAAGTGAAATTGTGAAATGCGGATAATGCAAATGAATGATGATTATTGTTTATGATATTGTGATTGTTGTTATGAATGTTTGGGAGTTGATATGGAATATGGAGAAAGTAGTATAAACAAAGGAAATGCTGCCCAATTTTCTCTAGCTTTAGTAAGCACGTTCTTGTAATTGTTTAGCTAATATCGATACGAATTCCCTTGAAGGTAAGAACGTGAGGATTAAAGGAGAACGAGCAAGCAATAGAATTGTTAAACGACAAAGGTATGTGAGGCTAGTCCTTTCCTTCTTAAGGCATGAATCTTACGACATGAATTTCCTTCTTCTTCATGAATCTCCTATCTTCAAGGAAACTAAGAGTCCTTGTTCATGAATAGTCTTATGAGATAAGAGATATATTATGAGTACGATAATGATGATGATAAGCTTAAGTCTAAAGATTCTAGAGTCCATGCTATGAGGTTCCTATAAAGCTAATGATGCCATCTATAATCTATTGATGTTGATCATTATATACACTCACCTTATGCCCATTTCCTTCACGGTGAGGCAGAATGCTTATGAATGCTCCATAATTTAATCGAGGGTTCTCGACCTTCTGTCACCCCGATAAAGTATAGTCTTCCTTGAGTTTCCATGCATGTATTATGATGAGTATATTATGATGAGCATATTATGATGAGCATATGATGATGATATTACACCGCGTCTATATGTCGGGGCAGTCACCGCTAAGGTAGGCAGCGTATACACCATGGCCAGATGGCATGGGCAGACACCACTAGTGGGCGGCATAAGATGATGAGCTAATGCTAATGATTATCACACCGTACCTATATGGTCTGGCAGTTTATATATTTATGCATACATGATGCCGATCTTCGCTTGGGTCGGCTCCGAGGCTCTACCCTGGCTTTTCATTGCTTTCTCCCAGGGGCCTTTATTAAAGCAACTAAAAGGATTATTGAAATCAATTCTCGCAGACTTTCGTTGAAGGATATTCCAGCTTCCTCCAGGCTGGGGTAAGACTTATAGTGGTATAAAAGGGCCTCCATAACCTCGTCCGAGTCTGCGGGCATTTCAGGATTGCTAAACGCAAAGTTAATGATTATGAGAGTAAGCCAGCATGCATTATTCCTCTTATGATTCACAGTCAGTTACAGATTGCTCCTCAGTTGATTCCTCCTCATTTCATTGATAGACCATTATTATTGATGTCTTACATAATCAGTACAATATTCGTACTGACGTCCGTTTTCTTTGGACGCTGTGTTTATGCCCACAGGTAGACAGGGAGGTGATCCAGACTCATAGGAGCTATTAGCTGGTTTGAGAGCACTCCATCTTCTGGAGGTGCCATTGATTATTCTTTTGGAATATATGTATATGTATGTTTTGAGCATGACGGGGTCCTGTCCCATCTATATGTCTAGTACTCTAGTAGAGGTTCATAGATATGCAGTGTGGGTAATATGGTCTCACAGGTTTCTCATATGTATATGCATGTATTTATGTATTATTTTGATAGCAGAAGGGCTCATGTATATAAAATGAATATGTTTCAAATGAAAGTCGTTTTCTATGATTATGAGCATAAGAAGTATGAATGAGTGCAGGATAAGTATAGAATGAGTGGTGCTCGGTGGTTAGCCCCGGGTACCCGTCATGACCCTAGTCGGGTCATGACAAAAGTGGTATCAGAGCAGTTCATGTTATATCCCGCATTTTGTGCAATCGAATAATTCTAGACAATCGCGGGAAGACAACAAGCAAGGCCTTATTGTTGTTGCGTTTGGCATATGAGTTGCTTGCGAAGAATTTAGAAGCGGAATTATTAAGAGAGCCTAAGGGTAAAATGGTAATTTCACAAGTGTTCAAGAAAAATTTTTGGAAAAATTCTAAGTTGGCCGTGTGGCATGTGTGACCTATGCTCACACTTTTATTAACTTGTGGGGTTAATTAATAACTATAGGGAAATGTGGACCAAGTCTTACAAAGGAAGACATTTAGTCTTCTTTATTTATTTTAAGAAAATCCAAGAAAATGGATGAATTTTCTAGAGAAGGGAAAAGAGGAATCATGTGGTCATATTTTTATTTGGAGGGACCTATTTATAAATAATGGAAATTGGTGGAAGACTTGTGGATATATATGTAGGAAGTCTTATTTAATATTCATGATTTCTCTAGAATTTTCAAGAATTAAAAGAACAAGAAAAAGAAGGAGAAAAACCCCTCCAACTTTCGGCCATAGAGAGGAACCAACAAAACCTTGGCAAAAATTTCTTCAAAAATTATTTTCTACCTATTGGAGGGCCCTTAGCAAGGTGGAGTATCCATTGGAGCAAGAAAAATTCATAATCATACAAGT
>NW_026726029.1:0-47760 GCF_029784015.1 Lycium ferocissimum
CCTAATCTTTCATCAATATGATCTTTATAGTTTCTTTACTATTCTTCCACAATCACCTTTCTCCTATTACTCGCTTTCCCATTTCATCACCGTGATGGTATCTAGCGCAAATTTTATTCTCAAAGTCTGCCCTGATTGTTAATATTCATCCTTTTTTTTTCGCTTACATAAAAACTCGGTCTTTAGACAAGCCTCTTTTAAACTACAAATTCATCTCATTAATGAAGGCACATCTTATATCAACTCACGACTTCAAACTCATTCATTTACCATCATACAACTAATTCCTTCGAAGCATCAGTCACATCCTCCATTACCTATTCAGCCTTATATTACTAACTCAATAATCTTGTGACAAGAGAACTTCTGAATAAGAATTTTTTTGTACCTTAGTCCTTCCTTTGTCTTATATTCATATATCCTTATACTCGTACATCCGCAAAACATCCTTGCCAATATATTTTATACAATAAAAAGACCCTTGTCGATATCTGGCTCTTTTAGTAACGTACATGGTTCTCTCATCTCTTCTACCTCTTTGTACTCATAAATTATTAGCTTATTTATACTTAAGGGTCATGCATAAATATATACCTATCCCTTCCACTTCTTACTTCAAGAAGAAGTTACAACTCCCATCTAATCATACTGGCGTCTCATTAATGAAACACTTTGAAAGGTTTAATCGACTAAAGTTTCACCCCAATCCGACCAGCAATATAAGTAGTAACTTATGACAAGGTCTCCCGGATCGATTATTGCGTGTACCTCATGAGAGGATACTGAGAATATTCCTATGACAAAATCGGGGGAAGACTCAAGGTTCTGTCGCCCAGCTATTGCATAGGTATGATGCTGAGGATCCCTCGAACTGGACGCTGCTCCTCAATCTCTACCACGGCCTGTTGGTATCTGTGAGCTTTGCCCCGAAGGGCGTACAAATGACAAAAAACCAGCCATTGATCCTGTGGGCTGGACCTTACCTTTACTACGTACCCATGGACAGTCACGCCTGATATGGCCTGGCCGAGCACATGCATAACAAATATCTAACCCTAATCGGCACAATCCCGTATGCAACTTACCACACTGAGTACAACGCGGTATAGGTGGTCTCGTCTAACTGGAACCAATCCTAATCTGAGAACTGGAAACTCTGGAACTCTTAACTGACCCAGAATAGGTGGGTCTATCAAACCTGGGTCCAGGAAATGGTGGAGGCGCACTAGTTGCTGAATGAGCTGAGCATTTGGAGAACTGCTGCCTTGGGCCACCTCTGAACTCACTGTCAAACCCTAAAGACCTGACCCTCTTCCTCTGACCTATCACGACCCAACTAGGGGCCATGAGGGGTACCTGGAGCTTACTACCGAGCACCACTCATGCTAATCATCATACTCATCCTGGACACATATAATCTCTAAGACAACGCATGCATATATATATAGGCCCTCACGGCTACCAAAAATGATATACAAATATACAATGGTGGATTCATGAGACTATACTACCTACACACACGTATCTACGAGCCTCGACTAGAGTACTAGACATAAGGACGGGACAGGACCTCGTCATGCCCAAATATTTACACAAAGGGATGTATCAAAATAGCACCTCCGGAATAATAGAGTGCTTCTGTAAATCTGCTGATCAACTCCTATGAATCTAGGCCACCACCCTATCTACCTGTGGGCATAAACACAGCATCCAAAAAGAAAGGACGTCAGTACGAACATTGTACTGAGTATGTAAGGCATAAATAATAATAAAAAAATCGATCAAATAGGGAGACATCAAGCAAAGAACAACCTATGACTGAATGGCACTTAAGACTGAATAATGCAGGCTAACTTACATCATAAACATCATCATATCATGTATGCATATATAAACTGCCCGACCATATAGGTACGGAGTGATCATCATTAGTGTCACGACCCAACTCCGTAGGCCGCGACGCGTGCCCTAGTTGGACACTCGTACGTACCTCATCCTACATTAGCAAAATATTACAAATAGGCAGAAATAATAATTTAGCAAGGACAAGTGGGCATGCCGCACGAAGGCCGTTAAGGCCGTCACAAAACATAAATAACTCTAAACGTACGCAACTCTCACGAAACATATACGAACCCACACCACATGTCTACAGACCTCTACAGAACAAAACATAACATAACCATAGGACGGGACAGGGCCCCGTCGTACCCAGAATAAACACATACATATGCAGCAGAGAATTTTATATCAAAATACGGGCTCCGAACAAAGGAGCACTTCAACAGCTGAGCAGATATCCTAAGCAACGAATCCACAAATCAGTCGTCTGTACCTGCGCGGCACGAAACGCAGCCCCCGAAGAAAGGGGGTCAGTACGGGAAATGTACTGAATATGTAAAGCAGAAAATGTAATAAATAAAATCTAAGTCAGAATAGAATGTGCGGAGGAAGCATAAGATACATAGGGAATCAAAAGTGCATACCGTAAAATCAAAAGTAATGCATGCGAAAAACATATGCAAAGCCGGCCCCGCTATGGGACTCGGTGACAGAACGTAGGCGCCCCTTCGGTCCCGCGCCCAAACACATCATACTTCGAGTAGGAAATGTCTCCGAACAAATCATAACATACCAAGTGGCCACATCGATCACATAATCGATATCGAATAAGCGTACATGGCACAAAGATACACCACAACCCATGCACGTATATATACCTGCCCCCTCACACGGGCGCGGCGAACAATGCGAGACATACGCTTGAGAACATATCCCTGCCCGGCTCGGTGTGGGGAAACATTGGGGCATCCACGAGTGGAGTAGTGAGAAACTAATGCAATAAAAATATCATATATATTTCCGAGAGACTCAATGAGGCGGATCAAACGACAATTCGGATTAATGAAATCGGACGGAGTCATAGTGCGTACCTTTCGGACATCACGGAGGATTATGACGGAACGAACGTTCGGAGTCAAAGTACATATCAAAACGTTTCATAGGACTTAATGAAATATTTAAAATGATTTTTGTTTAGTAGCTAAAGCATTCCTTAAAGGCCGCTTGAAAACAAATCGTAAATACAAAAGAGTAAAATCAGAAATAGGGAACCCACCTCGGTTCGTTGAGGTGGCGGACATAAATTTCAATCATTGGGCTCCATAAAGTTATTTAAGAAAGTCCCAAAGCGGTTCGGATTCATTTGCAAAAGATACAAAGGTTGAAGCATTCTTAAATCCAAAAGAAAGCATTATGCTTCAATTGTACTGAATGAATAGTACTAAAAATCAAACTCAAATTCCTAGGAGCAGAATTATCCCCGAAGGTCTGTTTCCGGCCTAGTAGGTCTAGGACGTGCCAAACAAAGAATAGGTGTAGCTTTACATACCTTTCGCGCTTGTTAAGCTCGTCGAAACTCCGATCTCATTTCGCCAAAAATCTGCAAATGGTCACATTGACCGATTACTATTCATGAGACTTGACATTTCAATCTTTAGCTTTTATTTGGCTACCGAAATTTCGGCAAAGCACTTCCCCTATAAACATGACACCCCCGAGATTCAACTCGGCTCAAAATAGTCAACAACAACCCAACAACAACACCAACGACATCAATAACCACAACACAACACAATATAACATAACTAGCCAATCTTTCGACATAATACAATAGTTTCCATTTCGACTTCACACGTCCAAATCAATGCCATCATATTCACATTCATTACTAACTAAAGTCATTACAATGCCATCCGGAAGCGTTTAATACCATTTTTACAATATATACACAAATTATACAAAATGCACAACTCTCCACCAAGGCCATAATTTATCCAAATCCTCAAATCTTCAACATACATATTTATAACATATTTCCATCTTCCAAGTTCATCAATAATCATCATGATTCATACTTTAATATCTCACTTTCCATAATGTCATAGGATCATACAAATACGACATAAATTCCTACATTCCCTTTTCATGCGAACTTACACCATATATACTTCATTTACATTGTAACGATCATGACGACACAACTACCACATTAAACAAAATAAATTCGTTACCACTTCACATACATATAAGCCACGGCCAACATGGCATATTTCAACTTCATCCCTTTTCGTTCTACTTTCATTTCCGATACAAATTCCACACTAACCACAACTAAAATACAACACAAAATTCAACATCATTACATTACAACCATTCGGCCATATGCATGCTTTTACTTCTACCATGCAAGCTTCCATATTTTCATGATTTCCACTCATCTACATACTCCACAACACAAACAAACCTTCGAAACATAAATAAAAAGGATGAATCCTTACCTTTTTCTTCAAACTTCTTCACTTCCTCAATTCCTCCAAACGACAAAACCAACGGATTATCTTCCGAAATAATTGCGCCACGTTGTAGAGGGACCTTGAATTGGTAGGAATACAACAAGAAAATAATTTTTGGAAACAAAATTTGAGGGGTCAAAAATTGGGAACCATGGCCGAATGGCCATGGTGGTTATTTCTCCTTCTTTCTTCTTTCTCCCTTTCTTATTCTTGAAGTTTCTTGAATGATCATTTGGCCCCTTCCTTTCTTTTTTTATTACCAACTTTAATTACATGGGCTTGGCCCATTTTTTTTCTTTTCTTTCACTATATGGCCGGTTGGGCCTCTCCTTGGGCCAACTTGTTCTTTTTTTTTTTTTTATTATTCCGAGCCCAATTACTTAGCCCACATTTTTGGTGATTCATGAAACCATTTTCCGACATTCCAATTTTGCCCTTAGACTTTTCCAATATTTCCACGTCTACATTTTCCAAAACATCACATGCACACTAAGTAGAATCCCTTTGGAACCTCAATTCCTACAATTCCGACTTGTTTCCAATTTTTCCGAATACGCATAAAATGCGAGGTGTAACATCCTCCCCCCCTTTAGAACATTCGTCCTCGAATGTTCAATTGGCCTTACGGGGTCTCATAATATTTCGGGGAGGTGTCTATCTTCCCGCGCACATATTTAAGCTTGATCAGAACACTTGTAAGGGCCTTCATCTTTCCAACTCTTCTGTCATTCTTCGACATCTCTTTACTAGGGCGGTTCGGGGCCTTAAGTCGGGTATACGGCGAACTGAATCTTCGTCAGGATCAGAGGACCGAATGAGCGTCGGACGAGTCATATCCGGAATCGAAGCACGACGGTACAACGAACGAATCAGGCAGACTCAAATTCGGAGCCAAACGTACAGAAGCGTATCGAACAGACCCATAACCAGAGTCAGGCGTACAGGCATCTTTACCAGACAGATTCGTAGTCGGGGTCAGACGTGCAGACGTATGTCGGACAGATTCATGATCGGAGCCAATCGTACAGAGATATATCAGACGGATTTGCAGTCAGAGTCAGAAGTATAGAGGTATAGCGGATAGAAACATAATTAGATTCAGAAGTACCAGGGTATAATCGACAGAGTTTCTTCGAGGTCAGAAGCGCAGAATTATGGCATACGGAATCGCGATCAGAGTTAGGCTATTTTTTCTACTACTTTAGAAGCCTATGGAAATTTTCCTTGTCGCGTTTTACTTCTCGCTTAATTACCAACTTGCTTTTCCCATTCCTACATAATAGTCTCCTTCTTCGCTTATCGGTTCCTCCAAAGGTCTCACTTAATCATACTTCTTATCCTTAATTCCTTTCAATACTTCAATTTCCAACCTTAATCCATAGTGAAAAGAGTAGCAACTTATCTTACCACACATGTACCATATCTTTCCTTGTTACTCGAACTTCGATGTCTTTGTCCGATTGCCGGCTTCCCACACCGTAGCACCGGTGGCTGGGAATTTCTCACCTACCGATACAATTGCATGCAGAATATCATACGCATTCACACACCTATATGATTATTATCGACTATCCCACAAAATAATTCCAATGTTGTTCAAGCTTATACAAATCCCGAGGCTATACTGTACTTTCTTCCTTTTTCCTCATTAATCAGCTCCGGTCTGCGCGACTTCTGTAAGGGTGCTATCCGCTTCACAGACTCCCGTTTCCTTTAGGTTACTCCAAATTTCCATTTATCCCCTTAAGTTCCAAATTTGCAAAATTTTCAATTCCTTCCCAGGGGGGTCACCCATCCTAAAATTGCTCCTCCCCTGAGCACGCTTAACTTCGCAACTTCGACAGATTCGAGTCCTTTAATGTCGGTATAATTACGTCCGTTTCCACACACGACCTTTATTACATAGTACGAGGCCTTACGGATCCCGAGGCACATTCACATCACGTCCTTTCTCGTACAATTACTATTTTACCCTTCTTGACCTTCGGTAGTCACCTCTGCAAATTCTTGTTACTCGCACCCTGTACGCCGCAAATACCCATAATACCATGCAGAATATACAGCTCGTATCCCACTCTCGCCATTCAGAACCTGCTGTTTCAGGTAACGGAACAAATATATTCGAACTTACCTGTGTGACCTTTCCCGTCACCACTTGCCATTTTCCGCCGTATGTAAAGCTTGCGCAAGGAATTTTTATTTCTTATGACTTGGCTCTATCGCACGATCTAAGACGGAAAGAAGGTCAACAATTCCTAGATGCCGGTAGCCTCCTGTTTATAAATGTGGCGCGCTTCACACCATAAACAGGACTCTACTAGACACGGTCTGTAGACATTCCGAGGACCTAACCGCTCTGATACCACTTTTGTCACGACCCAACTCCGTAGGCCGCGACGCGTGCCCTAGTTGGACACTCGTACGTACCTCATCCTACATTAGCAAAATATTACAAATAGGCAGAAATAATAATTTAGCAAGGACAAGTGGGCATGCCGCACGAAGGCCGTTAAGGCCGTCACAAAACATAAATAACTCTAAACGTACGCAACTCTCACGAAACATATACGTAACCCACACCACATGTCTACGGTACCTCACAGAACAAAACATAACATAACCATAGGACGGGACGGGGCCCCGTCGTACCCGAAATAAACACATACATATGCATGGACAGAGAATTTTATATCAAAATACGGGCTCCGAACAAAGGAGCACTTCAACGACCGAGCAGATATCCTAAGCAACGAATCCACAAATCGGTCGTACGTCGTACCGCGGCACGAAACGCGACCCCGAAGAAAAGGGGTCGGACGGAAATGTCGAATATGTAAAGCGAGAAAATGTAATAAATAAAATCTAAGTCGAATAGAATGTGCGGAGGAAGCATAAGATACATAGGGAATCAAAAGTGCATACCGGAAAATCAAAAGTAATGCATGCGAGTAAAACATATGCAAAGCCGGCCCCGCTATGGGACTCGGTGAGCGAACGAGGCGCCCCGTCGGTCCCGCGCCCAAACACATCATACTTCGAGTAGGAAATGTCTCCGAACAAATCATAACATACCAAGTGGCCACATCGGATCACATAATCGGATATCGAATAAGCGTACATGGCACGATACACCACAACCCATGCACGTATATACCGCCCCCCTCACACGGGGCGCGGCGAACAATGCAGAGACATACGCTTGAGAACATATCCTGGCCCGGGCTCAGTGTGGGAAACATTGGGGCATCCACGAGTGGAGTAGTGAGAAACTAATGCAATAAAAATATCATATATATTTCCAGAGACTCAATGAGGCAGATCAAACGACAATTCAGATTAATGAAATCGGACGGAGTCATAGTGCGTACCTTTCGGACATCACGGAGGATTATGACGGAACAGAACGTTCGGAGTCAAAGTACATATCAAAACGTTTCATAGGACTTAATGAAATATTTAAAATGATTTTTGTTTAGTAGCTAAAGCATTCCTTAAAGGCCGCTTGAAAACAAATCGTAAATACAAAAGAGTAAAATCAGAAATAGGGAACCCACCTCGGTTCGTTGAGGTGGCGGACATAAATTTCAATCATTGGGCTCCATAAAGTTATTTAAGAAAGTCCCAAAGCGGTTCGGATTCATTTGCAAAAGATACAAAGGTTGAAGCATTCTTAAATCCAAAAGAAAGCATTATGCTTCAATTGTCTTGAATGAATAGTACTAAAAATCAAACTCAAATTCCTAGGAGCGAGAATTATCCCCGAAGGTCCGTTTCGGCCTAGTAGGTCTAGGACGTGCCAAACAAAGAATAGGTGTAGCTTTACATACCTTTCGCGCTTGTTAAGCTCGTCGAAACTCCGATCTCATTTCGCCAAAAATCTCGCAAATGGTCACATTGACCGATTACTATTCATGAGACTTGACATTTCAATCTTTAGCTTTTATTTGGCTACCGAAATTTCGGTAAAGCACTTCCCCTATAAACATGACACCCCCGAGATTCAACTCGGCTCAAAATAGTCAACAACAACCCAACAACAACACCAACGACATCAATAACCACAACACAACACAATATAACATAACTAGCCAATCTTTCGACATAATACAATAGTTTCCATTTCGACTTCACACGTCCAAATCAATGCCATCATATTCACATTCATTACTAACTAAAGTCATTACAATGCCATCCGGAAGCGTTTAATACCATTTTTACAATATATACACAAATTATACAAAATGCACAACTCTCCACCAAGGCCATAATTTATCCAAATCCTCAAATCTTCAACATACATATTTATAACATATTTCCATCTTCCAAGTTCATCAATAATCATCATGATTCATACTTTAATATCTCACTTTCCATAATGTCATAGGATCATACAAATACGACATAAATTCCTACATTCCCTTTTCATGCGAACTTACACCATATATACTTCATTTACATTGTAACGATCATGACGACACAACTACCACATTAAACAAAATAAATTCGTTACCACTTCACATACATATAAGCCACGGCCAACATGGCATATTTCAACTTCATCCCTTTTCGTTCTACTTTCATTTCCGATACAAATTCCACACTAACCACAACTAAAATACAACACAAAATTCAACATCATTACATTACAACCATTCGGCCATATGCATGCTTTTACTTCTACCATGCAAGCTTCCATATTTTCATGATTTCCACTCATCTACATACTCCACAACACAAACAAACCTTCGAAACATAAATAAAAAGGATGAATCCTTACCTTTTTCTTCAAACTTCTTCACTTCCTCAATTCCTCCAAACGACAAAACCAACGGATTATCTTCCGAAATAATTGCGCCACGTTGTAGAGGGACCTTGAATTGGTAGGAATACAACAAGAAAATAATTTTTGGAAACAAAATTTGAGGGGTCAAAAATTGGGAACCATGGCCGAATGGCCATGGTGGTTATTTCTCCTTCTTTCTTCTTTCTCCCTTTCTTATTCTTGAAGTTTCTTGAATGATCATTTGGCCCCTTCCTTTCTTTTTTTATTACCAACTTTAATTACATGGGCTTGGCCCATTTTTTTCTTTTCTTTCACTATATGGCCGGTTGGGCCTCTCCTTGGGCCAACTTGTTCTTTCTTTTTTTTTTTTTATTCCGAGCCCAATTACTTAGCCCACATTTTTGGTGATTCATGAAACCATTTTCCGACATTCCAATTTTGCCCTTAGACTTTTCCAATATTTCCACGTCTACATTTTCCAAAACATCACATGCACACTAAGTAGAATCCCTTTGGAACCTCAATTCCTACAATTCCGACTTGTTTCCAATTTTTCCGAATACGCATAAAATGCGAGGTGTAACAATTAGCCCCCGTCCAGGCCTCCCATGACTGTGGTAAATATCTCATGCCGCTCACTAGTGGTGTCTGCCCATGCCCTCTAGACATGGTGTATATGCCGTCCGCCTTAGCGGTGTCTGCCCGGCCATCTAGGCACGGCGTAATCTCATCGTCATGTAATAACATAATGCATGCATAAGAACTCAAGGATAAACTATAACTCTATCAGGGTGACGTAAGGTCGAGAACCTCCGATTCCATTATGGAGACTACATAATCATCCTGCCTCACCTTGAAGGAACTAGCGTTATAAGGTGAGATTAACAACAATGAATATTATCAAGGAACCATTAACTTCATAAGCATATCATATCATAGGCTTTGGAATCTTTAGACATAGACTCCTCATCATGATTATTCATCTCATGAGAAGCTCTTTATAAATATAGACTCATAGTTTTCGGAATGTAAGAAAGTCATGGAAAGATAAAGAAGTCGTGTCATAGGAATCATGCCTTAATAAAAGAAAGGACTAGCCTTACATACCTTGGTGTCGCTCTAACTTATCAATTTAAGCGCTTTCCTCCAATGTTCGCAATTCTATCTTCAAGAGAATTCGTACTAGAGTTAGATAATTGGGAACATATTTAAGCTTAAGCTAAAGCTAACGAAAATCGGGCAGCATCTCCTCTGTTTCTATAACTTTCTCTATATAATATAACAACTCCCAAACGTCAGCAACACACCCACAATATCATAATCAATAAACTTTATTAAGTTGGCCATTATTCAATTCTCACAATTTCCTCTCAAAGTCATCCATAACCATGGTAGTCACCCAACATCATATTCATTCACATATCATACTCCTCTAACATTCTTAATATTATTTATAACGAGATTATACTCATAAGGTCTCAAGAGTTATGATTTATATCAACTATTACTCAAGAACACCCTCACTTCCACATTTAAGCTCTATATTCTACCTTCTTTCATAATACAAGTCTTTCAAACCCCCCCCCCCCCCCAATATTCCAAATAACATGAAATGATCATAAAACTTACCTTTGATTGAGTAGAAATAGGTTTTGGATAGAAATGCTCCACTTGAAGAAAACCCTAGTTCCTCTTCCAAAGAATGTCTTGACTTCTATGAACCCTAAAGAGCTTCCTTATACTTGATTCCCTTGGTTTGATGAAGTTGATCTTTGATTTGTCTTGTTATAATGGAGCGTTCATATTCATGCTCTAGTTGGATTCGTGCCAAGTAAAGAGAGAGAAACAAACACCTTACATACCTTATTCGCCAAGCTACCACTCAAGGAATCTTTTACTTTGGTGCCTGCCTTTCACCCAAACTTATATATAACGAGAAATACATCTTTAATCATACTTTCCCATCAACTTATTCGTACTAGCTATCAAAAACTAATTTGGGTTACGAAAATTTGGGCAGCATTTCCCCTATATTCCTTACTTCCTCCAAATACCAAAACAACTTCCAGACAATACCAACAACATCAACAACAATACCATCAAAATTCTACAAGATAAATATGTGCAATTCCCTCCAAAACTTTCCTCAACTTCAATCCACAAGCCAACAATACCAACACCACAATCTATGTATCTTATTCTTGTAAATATTCCTAAATCAATACTAATAAAGAAAGATTCATACCTTACTCCCGCTAGAACCGCGATACCTTCAATATTCACCTTGAACTCCAGCCAAGATTCACCACAATACGATTTTATAACCGCAACTATATGCTGTCCGAACCTGAATCCGGAGATTAAACTTGATTTGGGCTAAATTTGGTGTATGGAAGTTGAGAGAAATTTCCAGAAGATTTGAGAGAGTTTTGGGGTATTTTGGAATGATATATGAGAGGTGAGCCCCTTTTTATAACATTCCATATTCTGCCTCAACCGACCTAAGAATTACTCAGCGCGTTTGCGCCACGTTGGGGTGCGTTCGCGCTGAGTTGCTCCCTGTCTCCTTTGCGCGTTCGCGCCACCCTTCGTGCAGAGCTAATCCCTACTCTGGCAGCCTATCTTAAAATGATCATAATTCTCTATTCCGGTGTCGGATCGACACATAGTTTGTTGTGTTGGAAACTAGACTTTCCAAACTCCAATTTAGGCTTTAATTTTACTTCAAAACTCATCGTATACCATAAGATATTCCTTTCTCAAGTAGGGCCAAAATTACCCCTCTTATTTTCTCCAAAATCCAACAGACTTAATTTCCTTGATTCACTTGCCCTCTAATCCTTCCGCAGCTTATTATAGGAACTTAAACCCTCATAAACATAGGATAAGCGCATCTAATCTCATGTACCTCCTGAAAGGTAGCTCGAATCTCAACATACAAAACTACGGGGTGTAACATTCTCCCCCCCTTTAAAAACATTCGTCCTCGAATGTTGGAATACTTAAGGTATAATCATACATTTCACATTCTACGGAACTTTAGTAATGTATCTTTTGTGATTGGAGCACTGCTAATTTCCTGCTCATCATTCCAATTTATATGTCTACCGTGCTCGCGACACGTAAACATGTAGTAATTAGAACGATCACATTGACTCTCAAAGGGTTAAATATGATTGTTACCTTGTAAGTGATTTGCAGATAAAGTAGCATCTTGTAAGGATTCCTCTGAAATAGTATCATTTGTGGCATGAAATAAATGGGGATATGTGGACTTCATTTTGTGCTTCAGCTTCCCACGTCATCTCTTCCCTATTTTTACTTCTCCATAGAACCTTTACTGAATCTACATCTTTGTTTCTGAGTCTGCGGACTTATCGGTCGAGAATAGCAATTGGTTCTTCCTTGTATGTCAGATTTTTACGTAACTTGTATATCGTCAACAGGTATGATTCTGGAGGGGTCTCTAATACATTTTCTAGCATGGATACATGAAATACTGGATGAACTGCTTGTAGTTCCGATGGCAGCTTCAATTTATAAGCCACCTGGCCAACCTTTCGGACAATCTTATGAGGTCTGATATATCGGGGACTGAGCTTCCCTTTCTTACCAAATCGCACCACGCCCTTCATAGGTGATATTTTCAGAAATACCCAATCACCTACCTGAAACTCCAATTCTCGTCGTCGTACTTCGGCATAAGATTTTTGGTGGCTCTGAGCTGTGCATAACCGCTCCTGAACAAGCTTTACCCTTTCAATGGCCTAATGAACAAAGTCTGGCCCAAATAAGTTTGCTTCTCCGACTTCAAACCATCCGGCAGGAGATCTACATTTCTTGCCATATAAAGTTTCATATGGAGCCATCTTGATACTGGCATGGTAGCTATTATTATAAGCAAACTCTATCAGAGGCAAATGATCATCCCAACTCCCTTGGAAATCCAGTACACAGGCTCGTAACATATCTTCCAAAGTCTAAATTGTCACGACCCAACCCCCATGACTGGCACCCAACTAAATCCTATGGGCGAACCAACACACAAGATCTCTATTCATTCAAGTCTGATTTTATATTAAACAGGTCAAATGATTATGTTATATCCCGTATTTCATACATTCGGATAATTCGAGAAAGTCATGGTAAGTTAAGGACAAGATCATTTTCAAAAATTATTTTAATGTACAAGTTGGTTATAAATATTATTTACGAACATTGGTAGTATGAGAATATTGAGGAAGGCCAGGGTAAAATGGGAAGTTTACAAAAATTATTTTGAAATTTCTAGACCAAGCCAAGGCTTGGCCATGTGTGTGTGCATGTGCATGTATATGTGGGTCCCACTCTTATATGGATGAAGCTTATGGAGCAAGCTAAGTGGTCATCTTTGTGAATTAAAAGAAAAGTTCAAGAAAAAGAAAGAAAATTCTAGAAAAAAAAAATGAAGGAAGGAGGCATGTGCCCCTCACATGCTTGGAGGAGTTATATATATATATGACATATTAGTCATATTCTCCATAAAAAGCTCTAGAAATTTGGAGAAAGAAAAACAAAAAGAAGAAGAGCAACAAGAGGGCCTAGTTCGGCCAAGGGAGGAGGAAAAGAAGACCATGAAATCTTGTCCCAAAAATTCTTTTCTTCATGTATTCCTACTAATTCAAGGGTCCTCTACAACGTGGTATAGTTGTTTCGGAAGATAAGTCGTTCGTTTCGCCGTTTTCGCATTCTAGCCAAGTGAAGAAAGTTGAAGGGAAAGGTAAGATTTCATCCTCTTTTATATGTTATGAAAGGTTTGTTTATGTTGTGGTGTGTAGAAATGGATAGAATTAATGAAAGTATGGAAGGTTGCATGATGAATGCATACATATGCATGTGGCCGTGTGCATGTGTTGTTGTGTAGACAAAGATGAGTTAATTTTATGTAGTATTCTAGTTGTGGTTGTTGTGAACTCTATATTGGAAATGAAAGTGTAATGAATTTGCTTGAGGTTGGAAATGTGGAGGGTGGCCGAATGGGGTATGAGTATGGAACAATTGAATAAATTTCTATGTAGTAATTTGATTGTTGTTGATGTGTGTTGTTAGGATAGGTTATGAATTTGGAAGCGAGAAATGCATTAAAAATTGTTCTAGGAAAGTTGAGGAGTTTTCGGGTGAATTATGGATTTTGGTGAAATTTTTGTATATTTTGTAAAACGATATGAAATACTTCCGAATTGTATTTGAATGGTCTTGAATTAGTAAAGGAATATGAAAATGTTGACGTTAGTTTGAAAGTGAGAAGTTGAGGTAGAAGTTGTTTGGAATATTCTCGACTTGATTGTTAATGTCGTTGGCAAAAATTATTAGTATTGTAATTGATAATGTGGCCGAGTTCCATTCTCGGGTTTGTTGTTGTATTTTTGGCCGAGTTGAATTCTCGGGGATGGCGCATTTACAGGGGGAAATGCTGCCGAAATTTTTGTAGACAAATGTTAATTCAAGATTGAATTTCTAAAGGCTCTAATCAATGTTTGGTAAATGTGACCATTTATAGATTTTGGAGAGTTTTGAACTTGGATTTGGAGAAGCGTAAGAGACGGAAAAGGTATGGCTTAGCTTCACCTTTCCTTCTTTTGGCATGTCTTAGACCTAATAGGTTTGGATATAAGCCTCGGGGATAATTCTATGCTTAGAAATCTGAGTTTGGATTTGACCCTTTTTCATTCAATAGAATTGAATCAAATTTCTTGTGCTTCGATGAAATAAGTGCTTAAACATCTACGTCTTGCCCAACTAAGACCGAATTGCGCTAAAACTGTCATAATGACTCCGTAAAGCTCAATGTATGAAATTTACGTACGCCACCTTGACTTGACCCGAGGTGGGCCCACAATGCTCGAGATCTTGTGTATAGCTCCATTTGACTTATTTTGGTACAACAATTAAAGGAAACTTCTGGACTGTTGTCCCGACTACCAAAGGACAGTTGTTTAACTACCTCATTATGTTCTATAATATACTTTGTTGTGTAACAACGTTACTAATATAATTATTGCTTTGGTTTTCCAAAAATGGCTTCGGAAACGCGTTTGTGGTTCACTAATGATTTTTAAAGAACTAGTTTTGTACAAAGAAACATAAAATTGGTTTTTTTTTAAAAAAAAACCACTCCGTGAGGGTGTGAGATTTTAATACTTAGACTTTCTAAAACCACTCCGAAAGGGGTGCGATGGCCTCAGCTTATGCCTGAATGTGCTATGGCCTCGGTTTGTGTCTGAGCGAGCTATGGCCTCAGCTGATCACTGAGTGTGCTATGGCCTCGGCTACGTCTGGGCGCGCTATGGCCTCAGCTTAGGTCTGAGTGTGCTATTTTCAAAAACCACTCCGAAAGGGGTGCGAGATTTTACTATTTCATCTCATTTACTACTTATGTTTACATTACCATCATTATTATTATGCCGGAAGCGGCAATGCCCGAAGGGGCCATCATTATTATTATGCCGGAAGCGGCAATGCCCGAAGGGGCCATCATTATTATTATGCCGGAGCGGCAATGCCGAAGGGCCATCATTATTATTATGCCGGAAGAGCCAATGCCCGAAGGGGCCATCATTATTATGCCGGAAGCGGCAATGCCGAAGGGCCATCATTATTATTATGCCGGAAGCGGCAATGCCGGAAGGGGCCATCATTATTGTTATGCCGGAAGCGGCAATGCCCGAAGGGGCCATCATTATTATTATGCCGGAAGCGGCAATGCTCGAAGGGGCTACCATTATTACTACGCCGGAAGCGGCCGTCCGAAGGGACTATTTCATTTGTATGTCGGAAGCGACACACGGGTTAGATTGCATCCTTTACTTAAGGAGTGCGTGTTCACTTGCATTATTCACTTAAGGATTATATGAGACCCGTATATATATATATTTATGCTTCTTTCAGCAAAGGTTGCAGGTATTGAATATAATTGTGATTTCTTCTCTCCTAAATCAAGCTATAGTTATTATTGGTCACCGCCTTACATATTCGGTACATTCTCCGTACTGACCCCCTTTCCTCGGGGCTGCGTTTCATGCCACGCAGGTACACCCAGACGAACAGAAGGCTTTACTAGAAGTCGTTCCCGCGGGATGGGCGAGCTCCATTTCAGTTCGGAGTGTTGCCGAGTCAAGCACTTATGTCATGGTATTTGTACATCCTAGAGACTTTGCAGACAGTGTCCTGTGGATTGGGTGTCGAGGAACGCGAATCAGTCATAGATGTTAAAAGAGTGTGTATTTTCAGATGTTGTCAGTTGGTAAAAAAAATTATGTGATTGACTGAAGGTTTTCATAATCTGTATAAAGACAGTGATCTCTATTTTGAAAAGTTTCATATTTTTTTAAATTTTTTTTGAAATGACAGGTTTTAGTAACGCGAACGTTTAAGGGTTCGCTCGACTCTGAGGAGAGTCGGGTGCCCATCACACCCTAGTAAGGTCGGGGTGTGACAGATTATACTCATTCACGCATCAAATAAACTGGTTAAGTCATGCCACAAAATACTAAAACAAGGGCGGAAGTCTAACTATTACAAATTCCCCAAAATTTGAAAGTCATCGTATAGAACTCTAAGACAAAACACGTTTAAGAACTGAAATCTATCTAATGAATATCCATAATGTCCAGAAAAGAAAGGACATCATAAGTAGAAGATCCTCGGGCGGCCTGGCATAAGAAGAAGCTCACCCCAAAATCTGTCTGGAAATCTCCTCCACGGTAGATGTGAGGACGAGTGATACAAGAACGGATACGCAGAAACGAGAAAGTAAGAAGATAAACAAAAGGAAAAGAAAAGATAGATAATTTGACACAACTTAAGATTCAATTTGGCAACCAAAGTTATATAAAACTAAGACCTCTAAATTATCATCAAAAGAAACACCAAATTCTTAAGTTGACCTCAAGGGAATCGAATCCCAAGCAACCAACCTCTCAACAACACAAGAATCAACAAGAGCCTACCAAAGGCCTCTCACAAGTTTCTCTCTCTAGAGATAACCCTAAAACACTCAAAATATTCATAATTCATCAAAAGCTAAGTAATGAAATGAAAGACAAGCTATATATATACAAGCTAAGTAAAGAAGACTAATAGGCAATTACAATGCTACCCTTAATGAAGTAAGGGCCTTGTTGGGCTAGTCTTCTTAGTGTAGTCTTTAATTCAAGAATTGGCCTTCAATGGCCAAACACGCCCCTCCTTGCGTAGATGGCCCTCTAATCAACCTTGCATGCATGGCCTTCTTGCAAGTATAACCTTTCTTGCACAAATAGCCAACTCCCGATCTTGTCCAAGTTTGCAAGTGTAGTCAATTTACAGAAATGTCCCTATTTGCACGTTTGGTCACTTTTCGCATTTGGTCCCCTTTCTAGTAGCTTCTTCTTCAATCAACTCCCAAGCCACCTGATAGCATCCATGGTAGCTCAGAATTATTGAAGGACGTGGATGAAGATTTGGAAGTTCCAAGAAACCCATGACAAGATCTCAAACGAGGAAATTGCAAGACAAGCTTAATGGCCGCAATCAACAATTCAAAAGTGTCTTGTGATGGAAGAAGGGCTCCAGCCCAATTCAGATTTTTTCCTCAAGTCTTACACTTATTTGGAGGCCCAAATTAAAGTCCAAAGTGAGATGGAATGAGGCCCAAATCAGCCCCAAAAGAAGAAGTTTCAGCAGCCCATAATTAGCCCAAATATTAGTTTCTAGAATAAATATTTAATTGTTGTTTTAATCTATGTTGACTTGCATTGGTCCAAGTGTGGGTAGTCTTCTAGGTTGTTTTAATCTATGTTGATTTGTCTTGGTCCAAGTGTGGGAAGTCTTCTATGCTTCTAGGGAAGATAATTCCCATTTATTTCTATTTTGACTAGCTCCTTCTTTACAACCATATAAAGGGGTGATTGTCATTCATTGTAAATCAGATTTTGAAGAATATATTATATTGAGAGTTCTTTTGAACCTTTGTGGCATTACTTTGAGATTTATCGTTCAACCTAACTAGTTCATAGTTCAAGGTAGTAAGATAATTTCTTCTTGATATCTTTGATTTCTTTTTGGTATTCTTTTGAAGGCGATTAGTTCTAAATACTAATTGTTGTCTTAAGCTACTCACAAAGCGGTCAAGATCCGAATCTATTATTTTTGAGTTGTTATCTCAAGTAAAGGCGTTAGATTTCTTCCTATAAATCTATACGTTGTTACTTGGATCTTGTCAAGACTTTAGAACTTACGTTCTTGGAAATTCGTGGATTGTTCCTTCGAATTTCTCATATCTTTTATTTTCTAGTTTTTAGATTCTTTTCTATATTTGCTTCCGCACTTCTTATATTTTAATTATAAATTTGGGATTTCCCTAACCTCGTTGTTATCAAGTGGTATCAGAGCGGTTTTATCAAGATTCCATTCTTGATAATCTTGGGGATTTCTTGAAGAAAAAAAAAAAGAAAAAAAAAGAGCAAAAAAAAAAAACAATTTAAAAAAAGTAATGTAGCAGTGAACAGTGACGAAAAAAAAAAGAGAAAAAAGGTTTAGTGTTTGCTCTTGAAGAAATTTCTTCCATTTATTTGTTTTCTAAAGATTAAGATAGAAAACAAGAAGAGGGGATCCTAGATCTTTAAAGTTAAGAAGCAATCAAATTTTTTTTCTTACTCCTTTTATCTTGTTAAAAAAAAATAGTCCTTTTTGTTCGAGTCTTGTTTCAACTAAATTCTAATTCTTCCTAGGATTGGTTCTTCATTTTCTTTAGTGCCCCAAAATTCTTTATTTTACTACTAAGGGCTTGATTCTAGTGGGGTTTAATTATAAATCCATAAAGTGTTTTTCCAAAGGTTATTTGAGTGGAAAAAGGCAAGAGTGAGTGAGAACAACTGAGGAAAAAAAAAAAGCCAAAGTTTGAGTGATAAATAGTTTTTGAGATGACCAATACAGGTGGTAGTGATGATGAAAGGAGGGCTCGTCAAGAAGCTGAGATCCGAGGAAGAAATGACTTCACTCTACAAGCTATGCACCAACAATTTGAAAGATGGACCTTGCAATTTCAAGAGATCAAAGATGCCATTGCTGAACAAAATGAGACAATAGCTGAACTTAGAAGAGGAGATCAACATGTTGTACAACCACAAAATAATCCTAGGCCTCAAAATAGAAGAAATATGCCCCATGCCCCCATTGTAAATCAAGAAAACCCTATAGATGATTTTGTTGGTGATCTTGATGTAAATCTAGATAGGGTAGGGAGAGATAGGAGGGACAACGAGGAAGAGTGGAAGATGATAACATTAATAGCATAAAGATGAAGATGCCAACTTTCAAAGGCACAAGAGATCCGACTTGTACCTTGATTAGGAGCGGAAAGTTGAAGCCATTTTTTATTGTCACAACTATTCAAGCTAAGAAGGTAAAGCTTGCCGTTGTTGAATTTTCGACTATGCTTCTATTTGGTGGAAAAAGCTTACAAGGGATAGACAATAAGATGGAGAACCACCCATTGCTACTTGGGCTGAGATGAAGAGAGTCATGAAGAAGAGGTTCGTGCCTTCCCATTTTCAAAGAGACTTACAAATGCGTCTTCGAAGATTGGAGCGAGGGAACCATTGAAACGTTGATGAATACTTCAAAGCTATGGATATGGCTATGATCCAAGCTAATTGTATGGAAGATGAAGAGGCCACTATGGCTAGATTTCTTAATGGTTTAAATAAAGAAATAGCTGATGTAGTAGAGATACAACAATATGTAACTTTAGATGAGTTAGTGGATATGGCTGTAAAAGTAGAAAAGCAAATTAAAAGAAAGCAGCAAGCTAGCTCGTGGAGGAGTCGGCCAAACACCAATTCAAAGAAGCCATGGCTGAAACAAGATGTGACTTCTAGGCCTCAAGAAGGCAAGGGGAAGGCCAAAGTAGATGACAAGGAGGGAGGTAAAACTTTTAATCCTAAATCACCAAAACCTTCTAGTTTTATTCAATGTTACAAATGTCATGGAAGAGGGCATATGATGCATGAATGTCCAAATAGAAGAAATATTCTCATGAAAGAAGATGGAGAGTATGAGAGTGAAAAAAGTGAGGTAGAGGAAGAAGAGGGAGGTGTGAGTGAAGATGACGTAGAGTTGCCTAATTGGTTTTGTTGGGGTAGCTAGGAAGATTCTTGACGGAGAAAATGAGAGTAAAAAAAGTGAGAAAGAGGAAGAAGAGGGAGGTGTAAGTGAAGATGATGTAGAACTTCCTTTTAATGATGGTTTGGTTACAGTAGTTAGGAGGATTATGGCTATCAATTTGGGAGTCAATAGTGAAGAACAAAGGGAAAATATATTCCATACTAGGTGTGGGATAAGGGGGAGAACTTGTTCTATGATTATCGACAGTGGTAGTTGTGCTAATGTAGTAAGTTCACACTTGGTAGATACGTTAGGGCTTGCATGCATGAAACACCCTAAGCCCTATAGACTCCAATGGTTGAATGATAGTGGTGAACTGAAAGTCAAAAAACAATGCATGATTTCATTCAATGTTAGGGTATGAGGATGATACTCTTTGTGATGTCATTCCTATGCAAGCTTGTCATATCTTGCTTGGTCGTCCATGGAGTTCGATAGAAATACTTTTCATGATGGAAGGAAGAATAGATATTCACTTGAGCTTAATGGCAAGAAGTATACTCTTGCACCTTTAACACCTTCTCAGGTGTTTGAAGATCAAAAGAGATTGAGGGAATCAATGGGAAAACAAAGGGGACAGAAAAAAGGTGAGCTTGAGGGAAAAGAAATGAAAGATGGCCAAGAGAGAGAGAAAGAGGGCAGCAACTTAAGCAAAGAGGTAAAAGAGGGTTTGAGTGGAAAAAAAGAAAGTTTTGGTGAGAGGAAAGAGGCTAAGGAAAAGAAAAAAAAGAGTCTCTATATAAAAGCCAAAGAGTGTTTGAATGCAAGAAAAGAGGGACTGCCCATAATACTACTTACTTACAAAGAAGTCTTGATTAATTCTGAGCTACTAACTTCTTCTTTGCCAAGTAGTGTTTTTTCTCTTTTGCAGGATTTTGATGATATCTTTCCTGAAGATATTCCTAAAGGTCTTCCACCTTTGCGTGGAATTGAACACCAAATTGACTTTGTGCCTGGTGCACAGATTCCAAATAGGCCTGCTTATAGGAGTAATCCTGAAGAGACAAAGGAGTTGCAAAGGCAGGTTGAGGAGTTGCTTAAAAAGGGGTTTGTGCGAGAGAGCCTGAGTCCTTGCTCAGTTCCTGCACGTTCTATTAGTGCCCAAAAAAGATGGATCCTGGAGGATGTGCGTGGATTGTCGAGCTATCAACAAGATTACGGTAAAGTATCGTCATCCTATTCCTCGTCTTGATGATATGTTGGATCAATTGCATGGGTCCAAAATCTTTTCTAAAATTGATCTAAAAAGTGGTTACCATCAGATTCGAATGAATCCGGAGATGAATGGAAAACTCGCTTTTAAGACCAAATATGGGCTTTATGAGTGGTTAGTTATGCCTTTTGGCTTGACTAATGCAGAAAGACGTTCATGAGACGATGAATCATGTTTTTAAGGATTTTAATGGAAAGTTTGTGGTGGTTTATTTTGATGATATCTTGATCTTTTCCAAAACTCTGGATGAGCATGTAGAACACCTAAAACAAGTTTTTGAAGTTCTTAGAAAACAACAATTGTTTGCTAATCTCAAAAAGTGTGCCTTTTGTGTGGATCGTGTGGTATTCTTGGGTTTTGTGGTCAGTTCTAAGGGAGTTGAGGTTGATGAAGATAAAATCAAGGCAATCAAAGAGTGTCCTAAACCCAAGAGTGTAACTGAGGTTAGAAGTTTTCATGGGCTTGCTAGTTTCTATAGAAGATTTGTTAGAGATTTTAGCACCATTTGATATATATATATAAGTTATCAAGAAAGATAAGGTTTTTACATGGGGGAAAGACCAAGATGATGCTTTAAACTTGTTGAAAGAAAAATTATGTTCTGCTCCTCTTTTGCAATTACCTAATTTTTCTAAGTCTTTTGAGGTTGAATGTGATGCTTCTAGAAAAGGAATAGGTGCTGTTTTGATGCAGGAGTCCAAGCCTATTGCATACTTTAGTGAAAAGTTGAGTGGAGCTACATTGAACTACTCAACTTATGACAAAGAGCTATATGCTTTGGTAAAGGCTTTAGCTACATGGCAACATTATTTGTGGCCTAGAGAGTTTGTGGTTAAGTTCGATATGAATCCTTAAGATATTTGAAGAGTCAAGGTAAGCTTAATCGTAGGCATGCAAAATGGGTTGAATTTATTGAAATTTTCCCATATGTCGCTTACAAGCAAGGAAAGGAGAGTGTAGTTGCTGATGCACTGTTAAGAAGGTATGTCTTGGTCTCTACTCTTACTTCTAAGCTGATGGGTTTTGATCAAATCAAGGGCCTTTATGCTAATGATTCTGATTTTGGCAAGGTTTTTGCAGAATGTAAGTTGGGTCCTTATGACAGGTTTAATCTTCAAGATGGATTTCTTTTTAAGGAGAATAAATTGTGTATCCCTAATTGCTCTTTACGTGAATTGTTTGTTAGGGAAGCACATTGTTATGGACTTGGACACGTAGAGTGCCCAAAACTTTGGATATACTTGCTGAACATTTCTTTTGGCCAGGCATGCGAAAGGATGATGAGAAAGTGTGCTCTCAATGCCAATGTAAACAAGCCAAATCGAAAGTGTTACCACATGGTCTTTATACTCCTTTACCTGTTCCTACTTCCCCTTGGCTTGATATTTCCATGGATTTTGTGTTAGGTTTTCCTAGAACTAAGCATGGTAAGGACAGTATATTTGTGGTGGTAGATAGATTTTCAAAAATGGCTCGCTTTATTCCACGTTTGAAGACTAATGATGCATCACATGTGGCTGATTTGTTTGTAAAAGAAGTGGTTAAATTACATGGTATACCTAAAACTATTATTAGTGATAGGGATGCTAAGTTTTTAAGTCACTTTTGGAGAGTTCTTTGGGGAAAGTTGGGAACTAAACTACTATTTTCTACGTCTTGTCACCCGCAAACTGATGGGCAAACAGAAGTAGTTAATAGGACTTTAGGGAATATGTTGAGGGCTGTTCTAAAAGGAAAATTAACATTTTGGGAAGAACATTTGGCCATGGTAGAGTTTGCCTATAATAGAACTGTCCATTCTTCTACAGGTAAGTCTCCTTTTGAAGTTGTTTATGGCTTTAATCCCCTCACCCCCCTTGATTTGCTGCCTTTGCCTACTGATAATATTGTTAATCTTGCTGGTAGGAAGAAGGTTGAAATGATGAAGAAGATTCATGAACAAACAAAGCTTGCAATTGAGCGGAACAATGAGCAGACTGCCTTAAGGAGAAATAAGGGGCGAAAATCTGTTAATTTTAAGCCCGAGGATCAAGTATGGGTGCATTTCAGAAAGGAAAGGTTTCCTGCCAAAAGAAGATCCAAACTAGACCCAAGAGGAGATGGTCCATTTGAAGTCCTTGAAAGGATTGGAGACAATGCTTACAAACTTGATCTTCCTAGTGAGTATCAAGTTAGTGCTACTTTCAATGTTTCTGATCTTTCCTTATTTGATGCGAGGTTTAAATTCGAGGACGAATTCATCTCAAGAAGAGGGGAATGATAGCATCCATGGTAGCTAGAATTATTGAAGGACGTGGATGAAGATTTGGAAGTTCCAAGAAGACCCATGACAAGATCTCAAACGAGGAAATTGCAAGACAAGCTTAATGGGCAGCAATCAACAATTCAAAAGTGTCTTGTGATGGAAGAAGGGCTCCAGCCCAATTCAGATTTTTTCCTCAAGTCTTACACTTATTTGGGGGCCCAACTTATAGTCCAAAGTGAGATGGAATGAGGCCCAAATCAGCCCCAAAAGAAGAAGTTTCCAGCAGCCCATAATTAGCCCAAATATTAGTTTCTAGAATAAATATTTAATTGTTGTTTTAATCTATGTTGACTTGCATTGGCCCAAGTGTGGGTAGTCTTCTAAGTTGTTTTAATCTAAGTTATCTGCATTGGTCCAAGTGTGGGAAGTCTTCTATGCTTCTAGGGAAGATAATTCCCATTTATTTCTATTTTGACTAGCTCCTTCTTTACAACTATATAAAGGGGTGATTGTCATTCATTGTAAATCAGATTTTGAAGAATATATTATATTGAGAGTTCTTTTGAACCTTTGTGGCATTACTTTGAGATTTATCGTTCAACCTAACTAGTTCATAGTTCAAGGTAGTAAGATAATTTCTTCTTGATATCTTTGATTTCTTTTTGGTATTCTTTTGAAGGCGATTAGTTCTAAATACTAATTGTTGTCTCAAGCTACTCACAAAGCGGTCAAGATCCGAATCTATTGTTTTTGATTTGTTATCTCAAGTAAAGGCGTTAGATTTCTTCCTATAAATCTATACGTTGTTACTTGGATCTTGTCAAGACTTTAGAACTTACGTTCTTGGAAATTCGTGGATTGTTCCTTCGAATTTCTCATATCTTTTATTTTCTAGTTTTTAGATTCTTTTCTATATTTGCTTCCGCACTTCTTATATTTTAATTATAAATTTGGGATTTCCCTAACCTCGTTGTTATCACCACCTTCCACACATCATAAGCCATCTTGTGTGGCTTGTAGGAGCCTCCAAAGGCCTTCCATGTCATCCTTGTCATCCACGCCGCTTGTAGAGTTTGAAGTTTCATGACTTGGCCTTGGGTAGATGTCTTGAAGTGAAGTGTGCCAAGTAGGATTGTATCATCCTTCCCTTCTTCAAAAGGATTCGTCCTCGAATCCGAACCTAGTAAAACCCAAGGGAAGACATACGAAAACATACTTCTCAAGGATTGAGGGTTAGCACACAACGCAATAATCACATATTCATGCCAAGGATGAACAAACTTGTGGTACAAGCACACATCTATGACAATCATGACTAACATTTGCGCACATGAGGTATCAAGAAGTTGATTCCTCTAAGGTTCATGACATAAGGATAGAGTAATAAAACCAATGGATTCAAAATACGAAGTATGCAAATCGACATTGGTTCTATTTGACATGTAGCATAATGTCCAAACAAGAACACTCTCATTTTTCAAACAAGGACTCCCCCAAGATAGTGCTCTCAAATCACACAAGGTGTCACCCGTATCAAAGGGGACGAACATCCATCTAGTATGGTCAAGAACACAATTGGTTAGATCATAAGAGCCTTCTCCCACATAAGATGCACTCCCTATATGCTCAAGGACAAGATTATCCAAAGGGCTACTATGAAGTTGAACATGAAAGGAAGAATTTGCAATTTCTAGACAAGAATTACCTTCCTTTGTAATACTTTCCTTCCCCACAAATGGATCACAATTCCTCAAAGGAAGATCTCCATCATGGGAAAGAGTGTTTTCATCCCATAGTGGGGTTACATATCACATTATAGTCTCCAAAGGAAACTAAACGTTCAACATTACCAAACACCCCACTGGGTTCATCATTCTCAATCGTCATGTCATCCTCAAATAAAACATTATCCTTTACAAGAGAGTAATCCATGAACAATGAGGAGTCAAAGCATGACATTTCATTCTCAAAAGAACCAATGTCATCTTTCAATGCATTTTCGCTCACGTGACTATCTACATGACACCCATCACCAATACAAATTGGAGTCTTATCACATGACACTAAAGTACGATCAAGAGACCCATTTTGACATGAAACAAACAAGGGTGAGATGTCACATTCTTTCAATTGACCAACTATATCAACATTATCACTAACTAGAGGTACATTAAACACATCACCAAGGATCCTCAAGTAGTGAATTATCATTACAAGCAAGTTGATCAACACTAGTTGGTAGTATGTCAAACTCGCAAGAATTACTAACATGATGACCACATGACATTGTACTACCAATCAATTCACAAGTGTTAACACTAGGTGGACACAAATCGATCTTGCAAGAAGAATCAATTTTGTCATCTAAAGGATCAACTAGTGTTGCAGCACCTTCATTCGATAATGCAATATCATTCAAAGCACAAGTGTCAACACTAGGTGGACACAAATCGATCTTAGAGTTTGCGATTTACAAAACGGATGGTTTGATGACCCAAACAACACTTCCACGCTACTTAGGGACCTCCAATTAGTGGATTTGCATCAAAGAAATATTTTTGTGATGGCTCAATTTGGACTTGGTTTTTCTTGGGTTTGGCCGAATGGTTGAAGCTATTGTTCATCCAAGGCTCCTTTTTTTTCTAAGTGTTGAATGAAGATGAATGACTTAGAAGTCATCTTTTATGCACCCATATAAACTATACATGTGTCCATGGCCCACACATGTGTTGGACCAATTAAAATTGGCCACAACATGTGGGGGGACCATCGAGCCACACGGCCAAATGGCCACAAAGTGCATGATTTGCAACTTTCAATTATACCACTTTTGGTCCCAAATTTTCCTAAATGTTCCATGCCAACAAATTCATGAACAACTTATGTCTCAAAATGTCACACCCCGACCTTACTAGGGTGTGATGGGCACCCGACTCTCCTCAGAGTCGAGCGAACCCTCAGACTCTACTTACGCACAATTTTTTTTTTCAAGTCTCTAAAATGAATAATCATAAAATACATAATAAAGCTTATGAATCTGACAAAATCTGTAATTATACAAGATTTACTACATAACACAAATCGACATATCGGCTGATGGAGCCGCTGACAGACTGACATATCATACTCACGACGCTGTCTGCAAAGTCTCTAACACAGATCCAGAAATCACAACAGACAAACTCTGACTCGGCAGCACTCCGGGAAAATGGAGCTTACCATCTCCGCTGGAACATCTTCTATCATAACTTCAGCTCAATGCGGGAGTACACGCGCGGCATGAAACGCACCCCGAAGAAAGCGGGGTCGATACGGAATATGTACTGAGTATGTAAAGCATGCAATATAGAGAGACAGAACCCTAACTGAAACAGACAGAGATAACAGGTGAATACACTACTCAGTATACCAGGCGCTGACCTTTCAGACACAATCCACACATATCTGTCTCGTACGCCAGAAGAGGTACAAAAGTAAGTGGGTCATCCAGAGTACCAATATACTTAGTTTGCAATCACAGACCGCATGTCCGAAGAGGTGCAGAAAATACAGAGTGCACCGATAATATCGCACGTCGGACGGAGTGCAGAACGTACAGAATGTTCAGACGAAGTCATATATCGGACGGAATTCCGGACGTACAGAGTACTCAGATGATGTTATATATATATATCAGACAGATTCAGAACGTACGGAATATTCAGATGCTTATTTTTCGGACACAGATTATACATATCAGAATCATGTGATGTTCACACAGATACCAGATCCCGGCCCTTTGCGAAGGGACGCGGTAAACAGAACTATCATATGCCAGAGTCATATATCGTGCATGTATGTGACGTGTCCCGGCCCTCCTGTGAGGGACTCGGTGGATAGGATCATAAATAGCAAAATCATATGTCATATATGCAAATAACGTGTCCCGGCCCTTTTGTTAAGGGACTCGGTAATGTAGAATCATGCAGATAAGAATCCTGTACCAATTATACATAACATGTCCCGGCCCTCTACTGCGGGTCTCGGTGGATAATATCAAATGCCATCCTGGCCGCCATCCCCGTATCATCATAAACATACAGATAACGTGTCCCGGCCCGCAAGTATGAGGGACTCGGTGAATAATGCGTAGAAGTGCGCACGAGATCATATCCGGCCGGGACTCAGTGAATCAGAATCATACCGTGTAGTACGCACGAGAACATAACATGCCCTGGCCCGGGACTCAGTGAAAGATACATTGAGCCATGCACGAGCAGAGTCGTGAGAAACTATATGCACACAAATCCAAACTCGATGAATACAAATACTTACCGACATATGAAGATCCAGAAGCAAGTTTCGGGTCCTTCCGAATTAGTATCAGGAAGTTATGGACATTTAAAGCGCAGAGACCTCTTCGGACTTTTCAAGCGATCCAGGATCGTGTATGAAAAACATTAAAGCTTGCAGAGAATGTTCATATCAACATACTCGTATCAAATACTTATGTCACAACACTTATGTCCGAACACTTATATCAGAATTTCTAGTTCAGAATATTTACATCAGAGAGCTTATATCAGAATATTCATAGCAGATCATTCGTGTCGGAGTATTTACATCCGGATAGTCAAACCAAAATGCTCATAGCTGAGTTACCAGATACTTATATTAAATTCAGAACGAAAGTCAAAGGTTCCCTTAGTTATCTTACGGACATAAGACAAATAGAACAGGACACTTAGGTCTCGGGGAATGTGGGCCCACCTCAGGTCAAGTCGGGTAACGAACATAAAAACATGGTCATTATATCTCATTAGCTTATCCTCGAAGATTTCAAAGCGTTCCACTTTCGTTTTCAAAAGTTACGGACGTTTGGACATTTCTTTACAATAAAGCGTAACTTAGTAAGTTCAATTCTATTGAATGAATAGTAACTAAATTCAATCTCGGACTTCTAGAATTGGAGTGGCCCCCGAAGCACGTATTCAAGCTTATTACATCTAGGACATGCCAAAGAAAGAAAGGGTAAGCCTTACATACCTTTTCCGCTCCTTAAGCTTCTCCAAATCCCAGCTCCAAGTTTGCCAAAAGCTGCAATTTGGTCACATTTACCCAATATCAACCATAAAGCTATAAGAATTCACTCTTAGTCAACACTTGTCTTAATCTTCCAAATAAGTTCACTTATTTTCTGCCGAGATTTCGGCAAAGACCTCCCCTGTAAGTACACCGTCCCGAGAATTATGGCTCGGCCCAAATCATCATCAACAATACCAACAAACATAATAACGGCATCAACGACCAATTCAAAATGCATTATAACATTAGTAACTCGCCTCCCGCATAATTCGACGACATTCCAATCATATTCAATCCAATACTAATAAGCTCTCATTCAAGTACTAATCCAATATCATTTAAACAAGATTTCAAGAACGCTTCGGACAATCTACAAGTTACCCAAATCAGCCCACTAACAAACAACATGCCACCCGAAACTCACCATATTCCATAAGAGCAATGGCAACATATTTCATTCTTCCGAATTCATGAACTACGCCAACAATCCGCATGCTAACAACCATTATTTCCATAAACACAAGAATTTACATTAAAATCATATTAATCTCCAAAACAGCCCAACGATCATTCCAACTTCAACATGAGTTATTAAACTCTCATTTTCATCACATAACCCATAACAACAACAACTAAAACACTAATTAGAATTAGCTTGGCATGCCTACACCAAATCAGCCCCTACATGGCCATTCCTCCACATACATAATCTCATGAGTTACATTCATTTTCTACACTCTACAACAACCCACAAACATGCACAACAATCAAATTACACTAAATAAAATTTGTTCTTCATGTTTACTCCAACACCTCACTCACGGCCACAACAACTACACCATATTCTTATGAACTTATTTCATTTCTACATTCCACAACATGTACAAATCATTCACAACACATGAAAAATAAGACTAAATCTCACCTTTTCTTTCACTTTCTCCCACGGCCAACTTGTGTTTTTTTGCATGAAAGAGTGCTTCTCTTGATTCAACAATTACTCCACGGTGTAGAGGACCTCTTAATTAGTAGGAAAGCTAGAAGAAAAGGATTTTTCATGATCAATATCCCTTGGTTCTCTCTCTCTCTCTCTCTCGGTTTTTTGCATATGGCCGAATGGCCATACTTGAGTTTTCTCAAGTTTTCTTGAAATTTCTAAGGCATCAATGATGAATTGTCTTCTAATTCCTTCACACACACATATATATATATATTAAGGGGGCACATGGCCGGTCATGTGCCCCTATTTTCCTCCAAATTATTTTCCAAATTCTCTCTAACTCTCTAGAGTTTTCTTGAATAATAATAATAAGGATGATTCAATTAATCATCTTTCATAAGCTTGTCCTATATATCCATGTGGCCCATGGCCCACCTACATAATATGACCACACATAGTCATTAATTTCATAGAATGACCAACTTTCAATAATTAACCTTTGGCCCCAAATTTTCCTTAACGCTTCCCTCCAACGAAATTCATAAGCCATTTGTCGTAAAACAAAGTCGGGAAATAACCTTGTCTATAGCTCTTCGCAACCAATCTTAAAAATATTCCGACGTGCGAAATGCGAGATATAACACAAAATAAAATCGAAGGTCAAAAGTCCCGACTTTATGTCCTGGAATGGTTTGGACCCTAACTTATCATAGTTAATCCGGATTGTCCCAATGCACAAAATACGGGATATAACATCCTCCCCCCCTTTAGAACATTCGTCCTCGAATGTTAGACTAATCTTACAGGCTTTACAAACAGTTCGGGGGAGTTTCTTTTATAGCTATCACACACACTTCATTTATTGATCAACATAGTCAAATAAGGAATTTAGATTACCTGTATGTACCGGAAATAAATGAGGATACTTCTTCTTCCTCTCCTCCTCAGCCTCCCAGGTCATTTCTTCCCGGTTATTGCTCCGCCACAACACTTTAACAGAAGCCACATCTTTATTCCGCAACCTTCTTACCTGACGGTCCAATATGGCCATAGGCTGCTCTTCATAGGATAGCTCCTCTGTGACCTGGATATCATCTACAGGAAATACTCTGGAGGGGTCACCAATACATTTACGAAGCATAGAAACATGGAATACCGGATGTACTGCTCTCAAATCAGCTGGCAGATCTAATTCATAGGCAACCTTGCCTATTTTACGAATAATCTGATAAGGCCCAATATATCTCGGATTAAGCTTTCCTTTCTTGCCAAATCTCATAACACCTTTCACAGGTGACACTTTAAGGAATACCCAATCACCAATCTGAAACTCTAAATGTCGACGACGATTATCTACATATGGTTTCTGTCGACTCTGGGCTACTAATAACCGCTCCCGAATAAGCTTTACCTTATCGACTGCCTGCTGGGTCATATCTGGGCCAATCAACTTAGGCTCACCAACATCGAACCAACCAATCGGTGACCTGCATTTCCTGCCATAAAGTGCCTCGTATGGTGCCATCGAATCTTTGGAGTGGTGGTGTTATTATAAGCAAATTCAACAAGCGGCAAATGACCATCCCAGCTACCCCTGAAATCAATAACACAGGCCCGCAACATATCTTTCAGCGTCTGAATAGTGCGCTCGGCCTGTTCGTCTGACTGAGGATGGAATACTGTACTGAGACTCTCCTGTGTCCCCAATCCTTCCTGAAATGATCTCTCGTAAAATTAGGCGCGCACCTCTGTCGGAGATAATAGATACGGGAACTACGTGAAGCCTCACAATCTCCCCAATATATAACCCGGCATAATCCTCGATTCTAACCGAATACGTAGTCCGGACTGGGAGGAAATGGGCTGATTTTGTCAGCCTATCAACAATAACCCATATGGAATCATACCTCCGTGGAGTGCGAGGTAAGCCTGTAATAAAGTCCATATTAATTATCTCCCACTTCCAAGTCGGAATTTCCATCTCCTGTAATAATCCAGCCGATTTCTGATGCTCGATCTTCACCTGCTGACAATTTGGGCACTGAGCAACGAACTCTGCTATATCCTTTTTCATACCATCCCACCAGTATAAACATCTGAGATCATGATACATTTTTGTGGCCCCTGGATGAACAGATTAACGGGCATAATGTGCCTCGCCCATAACCGGTCGCCATAACCCTGCAACATCAGGTACACATATTCTGCTCCCGTATAATAATACTCCATCGGATGTAATTTTGAACGGGGATTTCTCCTTTTCAAGGGATGTGTCTCTGTACTGTGCCGGATGTTAAGGATCTCATACTGACGCCGCTTTATCTCCTCCGTAATAGAGGATTCAGCAATTTCTCGAACAGAAACCCCAACATCTCCAGAGTCAGCCAAGCGGACTCCAAGACTAGCCAACTGATGGATCTCGCGAACCATTTCCTTCTTCTCTGACGGCACGTCTGTCAAACTACCCATAGACTTACGGCTAAGTGCATCTGCTACGACATTGGCCTTCCCAGGATGATATAAAATACCGATGTCATAATCTTTCAGCAATTCTAGTCATCTCCTCGGTCGCAATTTCAATTCCTTCTGCTTAAAGATATATCGGAGGCTCTTATGATCGTATAAATATCATCGTAAACACTATATAGATAATGTCTCCACATTTTCAAAGCATGAATTACCGCGGCTAGCTCCAGATCGTGGGTAGGATAATTCCTATCGTGCTTTCTGAGCTGCCGGGAAGCATAAGCTATAACTACGCCGTATATTGCATCAATACACATCCCAATCCAACACCAAAAGTATCACAATAAATAACATACCCATCTGGACCTTCGGGAAGAGTCGGAAGCTGAGTGTAGTCGGTTTCTTTTCGACCTTCGGAAGCTCCGCTCGCAAGCATCGGTCCACTGGAACTTAGTTCCCGCAGTCAGCCTTGTTAAAGGCGTTGATTTCATTGCTTGCCATAAGGTTGATGATGCTCCCCATATTGCTTCCTTGTTTGTTGAAAATGTGGTTAAATTGCATGGCATTCCCAAGACAATTGTGAGCGATAGGGACCCTAAGTTCCTTAGCCACTTTTGGAAAGAATTGTGGGGTAGGCTTGGAACGAAGTTGTTGTTTTCCACCTCTTGCCACCCACAAACCGATGGCCAAACCGAAGTTGTCAATAGGACTTTAGGTTCTATGCTTCGAGCCATGGTAAAAGGAAGCTAGCCTCTTGGGAAGACCAATTGCCTTTAGTAGAATTTGCATATAATAGAGTTATTCATAGCACTATTGGCATGTCACCCTTTGAGGTGTTGTATGGTTTTAACCCTAACCCCCTTGGATCTAACGCCTTTGTCTCAAGATGTGGTATTGAGTTTAGATGGTAACAAGAGAGCCGAAGCTATGAATAAGATCCATGAAAAGGCAAGGCTCCAACTTGAAAAGAAGAATCAAAAGGTGGCGAAAAGGGCAAACCAAGGGAGAAAAAGGGTGGTCCTTGAACCGGGAGATTGGGTGTGGGTGCACTTTCGAAAAGAAAGATTTCCAAACAAGAGGAAGACAAAGTTGATGCCGCGTGGGGATGGTCCCTTTGAAGTCCTTGAGAGGCTTAATGATAATGCCTACAAAATTGATCTCCTCCGGAATATCAAGTTCACAACACCTTCAACATTTGTGACCTATCTCCCATGGAAATGGAAAGTGATGAGCCATCAAATTTGAGGACAAATTCTCTTCAAGATGGGGAGAATGATGCAAGCCCACTTGCCTCAAGGCCATTTACAAGGAGCCAAGCCCGGAACTACAACACTTGCAAAGCCTATTCATGAAGTTGGGAGGCTCTTGAGTATACTTTTGATGAGCACCTTGGATCCCAAGTCCATTTGTTGATGAAGATTGCTTGGGGAGAAGAAGAGGAAATGGGAAGTTACCACAATGGCTAAAAGATGAAGAGTTGGCTATTCTTGCAAAGGAGATTTCAAGATTTTGAAGAAAGAAGAATAGCCAAACAAGGCCCTTGTTTCATTAAGGGTGTTTATGTCATTTTGCTTTCTTTTATTTCTAGCATAGTATAAATAGTTCTCTTCTTCTTCATGGAAGACTTAGACTATTTTGAATATTGATATTGTAAAACTCTTGAGAGTTGAGAGATTGTGAAAACCTTTGATTGAGTAATTGTTGAGAGGATTGGTTATTTGGGATTACAAATCCCTCTTGGTCATCCTAAGAATTTGGTGTCTCTTTTGTTCTTAATTTAGAGGTCTTAGTTTTCTATAACTTTGGTTGCTAAATTAGGTCTTAAGTTGTGTCAAATTATCTATCCTTTTCTTTTCTTGCATTTTAATTCTATTTTCATTTTTAGTATTGCATCAACGGACGAGTATCGAACCAATCCGGGTCCATTTATGAAAGTTGGAGACCTTATCCATTATAGAATCTCCCGCGAACGTTTCGAAGCGATCCGAGCTCGTTTATGAAAGTTACGATTGTTCGTAGTTGCGAAACCTTTTTGGAATAAAAATCTTTATAAAATCTTTGAAACCAAATCATGTAAAAACATAAGGATCATGGTTCGACTGCATTAGGAGAGCCAACATTAAGAAATGAATAGAAATCACACACAAGCTCGGACCTTAAGAATGGAGTTACCCCGAGACTCGTATCACAATCTACTTACGACTAAGACATGCCTCAAGAAAGAAAGGGTAAGCTTCACATACCTCGTCTGCTTCCTACGTAAATGTGAACTTAGGCCTCGGCTTCTCAAAATCTACAACAACATCATTTGGTATCAAACATTAGCCATAGATTCTTAAAACTCCAATTTCGACTAGCACTTAATTTTACAGAAATTTGGGCAGCATTTTCCCTGTAAATTCAACATCCCCGAGATTTCAACTCGGCTAAATCCTCAACAACAATACCAACAACCATTCTAGCAACATCAACAATTAATTTAAAAGGCATTCTAACGTCAATAACTCTTTTCTACATATTTCGACAACATTCCATTTACGTTCAAATTAACCACATATGATCGAGCCAACATCAATGCTTACATACATTCAAGTACCAATCCGAAACCATTCAAACAAAATTCAAGAACATTTCAAGCAATCCAAAAATGATCACACGGCCCAACCAATGGGCAACATCACCCGAAACTCTCCAATTGCCATAGGAACAACAACAACACATTTCTTTCTTCCAAATTCATAAACTACACCAATAATCCACATATTCACAACATTAACCTTAACAATACAAGAAACTACGCTAAATTCACATTATCTTCAAAACAGCCCATAAACGTTCTCTACTTCAAGTTGGACCATTAAATCATCATTTTCACCATAGAATCCATACAACAACAACCAAAACATACAACAACAACAACAACAACAACAAGAAGCCCAGTATAGTCCCACCATGTGGGGTCTGGGGAGGGTAGAGTGTACGCAGACCTAACCCCCACCTTGAAAGGTAGGGCGGCTGTTTCCGAGAGACCCTCGGCTCAAGAGAGGAGAACACATATGCTCAAAACATACTAAATAAAATTAGTTCATCATATTCTACAAACAACACATATGCACGGCCACATACCAACTTTCACATTTCCATGAATTTCATCCATTTCCACTTACTACAACATGCACAAACCCTTCATAACACATGAAAAGAGGATTAAAACTTACCTTCTTCCTTTCACTTCTTCATTCGGCCAAGGTGAGGTTTTGCAAGAACAAGAGCTTTGCTTGATTCAACTACTACTTCATGTTGTTTAGCACCTTCCAAAGAGTGGAAAACCTAGGAGAGAATAATTTTTTGATGGCTAGCTTTGGTCTTCACTTTTCCATCTCCATGGCCGTATGGCTCTTTCTCTCTTTCTCAAAGCTTCTTGATTTTTCTTCAAGTGTGGAAGATGACTAATTAGTCATTTTATACTACTTATAATAATTAATCCATGTGGGCCACCCCCATCCACCTTGCACGGCCACATGGCCTATATTTCATGAAAATTAAGTCTCCAAATTTTCACTTTTGGCCCCATATTTCATGAAACATTAGTTTCCATAATTTCACTTTCAACCCCAAATTTTCCTTATTCCAAATTTACCCTTAACACTGGCCATACCAATGAAAAGATGAATATGCAACTCGTGCATTAAAACAAAATCGAAGGTCAAATTCTCAACCTCGTATCCCGAAATGGTCTTGTCCTTAACTTTTCATGGTTGGCTCGGAATGTCCCAGCGTACAAAAATATGAGATATAACAGTGAGCAACTATATGCAATTTAAAATATTTTCAAGGACCCAATAAAATATCCAAAATGAGTCATCGTTTAAAAATCAAGACGATAGTCAAATCGAGTTTCTTTCGAACGTCATTCGAGAACATATCAAATCGAACTTTAAGACTCGTAGATACGTATCAAACCATAGGAAATAGCTTATGGAAATTATGGGCATAATCGCATTACAACCCGATAGAGAAGTAAGTAACCAACGCTCGAGGGTTAAGACGATAGTCACACCAAATTCTTCCAAAAGTCATTAGTACTACACAAGGGAAAGTCTCGGGGCCCACGGACGAGTATCAAACCAATCCGAGTCCATCTATGAAAGTTGGAGACCTTATTCATTATAGGATCTCCTACGAACGTTTTGAAGCGATCCAAGCTCGTCTATGAAAGTTACGATTGTTCGTAGTTATAGAATCCTTTAAAAACAACATTCTTTATGCAAAATTTGAAATCCAATTGTACAAAAGACTTAAGAACCATAAGTTGACCATATAAAGGACGTTAACGTTAAGAAGTAAATAAGAATCGTATACGTGCTCGGATCTTAAGAATGAAGTTCCCCCGAGACTCGTACTTACACTAGGACATGCCAAAAGAAAGAAAAGTTAGGCTTTACATAACTCGTCCGCTTCCTAGATTAATCCAAACTTACGTCTTGGCTTCTCCAAAATCTACAATAACATCATTAGACGCCCAACATTAGTCGTAAGCTCTTAGAAATCCAATTCTAAACTAGCACTCCATTTACAGAAATTTGGGCAGCATTTCCCCTGTAAATTCAACATCCCCGAGATTTCAACTCGGCTAAATCTTCAACAACAATACCAACAACCATATTTGACAACTTCAATAATCAATTCAAAAGGCATTCTACCATCAATAACTCTTTTCTACATATTTCGACGACATTCCATTTTCATTCAAATTAACCACGTACTATCAAGCCAACACTAATGCACACACATTCAAATACTAATCCAAAATTACTCAAACAAGATTCAAGAACACGCCAAACAATCTACACAATGTCCAAGCGGCCCAACCAAGGGGCAATGCCACCCGAAACCTTCCAATTCCCATAGGGACAACAACAATACATTTTTTTCTTCCAAATTCATAAACTACATCAACATTCCACACATTAACAACTTTAACCACAATAATACAAAAACTATATTAAAATTGCATTATCTTCTCCAACAACCTACAAACAATTCCAACTTCCATTTAAATCATTAAACCATCATTTTCATTATGGAATCCATGCAACAACAACCAAAAACACTAAATAAAATTTGTTCACCACATCCTACAAAACACCACATATACACTGCCACACATTAACCTCCATATTTTCATGAATTTCATCCATTTCCACTTACTACAACATGCACAACCCTTCATAACACATGAAAAGAGGATTAAAACTGACCTTCTTCACTTAGTTCTTCAACATGGCTTGGGTTGAGAATTGTAAGGATGAATGGTTTGCTTGCTATAACAATTACTCCATGTTGTTTAGCACCTTCCAATTAGTGGAAAAGCTAGAAGAAATAAAAATTTTGATGGCTATTTTTGGACCTCCTTCTTTCCTCTTCATGGCCGAATATGGCCTTCATTTTTTTTCTCCATGTTTCTTCAACTTTCTAGTGGATGAAAAATGATGAAGATGATCTAATTATCATCTTTTAGTAGCATATATTATTAACACATGTGGCCTTATGGCCCACATCTCTTGGCCGGCCACCTTAGCCCCCTCAAGAATTAATTTGTCACTTCTAGTCCCTACAATTGTAAAGTAATCACATGCACCCTTCATAGCTTGACTAGTCAAATTTGGCCAACCAAGGGTGGGTCCCACACCATGCCACACGGCCAAACTTGGCCATTTCATGAAAATTTAATAACTTTTCATAATTCACTTTTCACCCCAAATTTTCCTTAATATTCCATGCCCATGAAATCATAAGCAACTTATGCCTTAAAATAAAATCGGGCGTCAAAAATCTCAACTTCGTATCCCGGAATAGTCTTGTCCCTAACTTATCGTGGTTATCTCAGATTGTCCCAATGTACAAAATACGGGATATAACAAGAAAAGCCTTTAATAGATATTCAAACAAAAGGAACTGAATTTGAGGCAACGAAGGTGGCTCGAACTGTTAAAGGATTACGATGTTGAGATTTTATATCACACTGGAAAAGCTAATGTTGTTGCTGATGCTCTAAGTCGAAAGTCAATGGGTAACCTATTGTATGTGCCAGCGGAAAAGTTGAAAATGACTAGAGAGCTCTATTGCTTGGCAAAGTTAGGAGTTCGCCTGCTGGGTTCAAAAGACACTGGGATTACCTTACAGAATATATCCCAATCGACTCTTTCCTCGGATGTAAAGGCTTGGCAGAATGAAGATCCAGATTTAGCTAGCATTAAGGAAGGAGTGCAACAAAATTGGATTTCAGCCATAGAACTGGATTTAAATGGGACTCTCAAATATCGAGGTTGTTTATGCATTCTAAATGTAACCGGGCTTCGAGGCAGGATCATGTCAGAATTATATTACTCCCTGTATTCAATTCATCTCGGATCCACCAAGATGTACCACAATCTCAAGGGCTTTTATTGGTAGGATGGTATGAAGAAAGATATTGCTAACTTCGTAGCTCAATGCCCCACTTGCCAACAGGTAAAGATCGAACATCAGAAATCTAGTGGCTTATTACAAGAAATGGAGATCCCAGCATGGAAGTGGGAAGTGAATAATCTTGATTCTATCACGGGATTGCCTCGTTCTCGCTGCAAATTCGATTCTATTTGGGTGATCGATGATAAGTTAACTAAATCAGCCCATTTCTTGCCAGTAAGAACTACTTATGCTACTGAAGACTATGCTAAGCTGTATCTTAAGGAGATTGTGTGTCTTCATGGCATTTCGGTGTCAATTATTTCGGACAGAGGCGCTCAGTTTACGGCAAGGTTCTGGAAATCTTTTCAGGAAAGCCTTGGGCCTCGAGTAAATCTTAGTATGGCATTCCATCTGCAGTCAGATGGGCAGGCTAAGCGGACTATTAAGACTTTGGAAGATATGTTACGAGCCTATGTCTTTGGATTTCCAAGGGAGTTGGGATGATCATTTGCCTCTGAGAGAGTTTGTTTATAACAATAGCTATCATGCCAGTATCAAAACAGCTCCGTATGAGGCTTTATATGGCATAAAGTGCAAATCTCCTGTTGGATGGTTTGAAGTCGAAGAAGCAAACTTATTCGGGCCAGACCTTGTTCATCAGGCTATTGAAAAGGTAAAGCTTATTCAGGAACAGTTACGCACAGCTCAGAGCCCCCAGAAATCTTATGCGGATGTACGACGATGAGAATTGGAGTTGGTAGGTGATTGGGTATTTCTAAAAATATCACCTATGAAGGGCGTGATGCGATTTGGTAAGAAAGGGAAACTCAGTCTCCGATATATCGGATCTTATAAAATCGTCCGAAAGGTAGGCCAGGTAGCTTGTGAATTAGAATTACCATCAGAACTGCAAGGCGTTCATCCAGTTTTTCATGTATCCATCATGCTAAGAAAATGTATTGGAGATCTCTCCAGAATCGTACCTGTTGATGATATACAAGTTACAGAAAATCTGACATACGAGGAAGAACTAATTGCTATTCTCGACAGACAAGTCCGCAGACTCAGAAACAAAGATGTGGCTTCAGTAAAGGTTCTATGGAGGAGTAAAGATAGGGAAGAGATGACGTGGGAAGCTGAAGCAGAAATGAAGTCCAAGTATCCCCATTTATTCCCTGCCACAGATAACACTATTCCGGAGGAATCCTTGCAAGATTCTGCTTTACCCGCAATTCACTTACAAGGTAAAAGTCATATTTAACCCCTTGAGAGTCAATATGATGGGAAATATTATTCTAATTACTGCATGTTATGTGTCGTCAAGTATGGTATCCTACAAGACATATAAATTGAAGTTGTGAAAAGTAGGAAATTAGGAGTGCTCCAATTGCAAATGATACTTTACTAAAGTCCCGTGAAAATTTGAAATGTAGGATTATACCTTAAGTATTCCAACATTCGAGGACGAATGTTTTTAAAGAGGGGGGGGGGGGGAGAATGTTAAACCCTGTAGTTTTGTATGTTGAGATTCGAGTTACCTTTCAGGAGGAATATGAGATTAGATGCGTTTATCTTATGTTTATAAGAGTTTGAGTTTATATGATAAGCCACGGAAGGATTGGAGGGCAAGTTTTTGAAGGAAATAGGAGGGGTAATTTTAGCCCTATATGAGGAAGGAATATCTTATGGTATACGAGGAGTTTGGAAGCGAAATAAAAGACTAAATTGAAGTTCGGGAAGTCTAGTTTCCAACGCAATAAACCGTGTGTCGATCCGACATCGGAATAGAGAATTATGAGCATTTTAAGACGGACTGCCAGTGCAGAGCTTAACCCTGCGCGAACGCGCCAAAGGGTGGCGTGAACGCACAGAGTAGCACTGGCCAACTCTACGCGAACACGCCCCAAGGCAGCGCCAACGCGTAGAAGGATTTTAGAGTCGGTGCCAACTAACTCTAATCCACTATATAAGGGGAAAAACCCCATTTTTTCTTCATAAAAATTTCCCAAATATTTCAGAAAATTCAGCAAGCATATGAGGACATATATACACCATAAAGTGAGGATTTTGAGTAATTTTGAGTGAGGAAGTATTAATCGAGGTCCGGACAGCGTGTAGTGGCAATTATAGTTTTGTTTTGCGTTGGAGTTGGCCCAGATTCAAGTAGATATTGAAGATCTTCCTATTCTAGTGAAGGTAAGGTGTGAATTTCTCTTTATTAATGTTGATTTAGGAATATTTATGAGAATAAGAGTTATGATTATTGTGCTGGTGTTGTTGGCTTATGGATTGAAGTTAGTAGAGAGTTTTGGATGAAAATATACATATTCATCTTGTAGAATCTTGATGATATTGTTGTTGATGTTGTTGAAATTGTTTAGGAGTTGTTTTGGTATTTGGAAGAAGTGGATAATATAGGGGAGATGCTGCCCAAACTTTCGTAAACCAAAATAGTCTTCAATAAGTAGTGCTTATAAGTTGATGGAAATATGATGAAAGTATGATTAAAGATGTATTTCTCGATGTATAGGTTAGGGTGAACGACAAGCATCGGAGTAAGGGATTTTTTAAGTGGTGGCTTGACGGATAAGGTATGTAAGGTGTTTGTTTCTCTCTTTCTTTGGCATGAATCTAACTAGAAAATGAACCTGAGCGTTCCATAACAAATTCACTCCATTCCTAGGCTACGTATTTCAAATCTTAAAGCCTTAATTATTTGATTGATTCTTACCATATTATCATGTTTACAATCATCAAGTTATTTCCTTGGATTTGATACGAACTCCATAATTCCTTCGGAGGTTACGACCTTATGTTACTCCGAAATGTTGTTGTTACTTGATTGGCTTATTATGCATTGTATATATATATATATATGTATGCACTATTTTACTACACCGAGTCCTGAAAGGGCCGGGTACTTACACACCGAGTCCCGAAAGGGCCGGGTACGTTATACACCAAGTCCTGAAAAGGCCGGGTATGTTATGATGATGATACTACTTATATATATGTATGGGTATGTACTTGAATATGAATTTTTTTAAACTCATGCATTGTATGTTATATGTTCTCAGATGGCAGGTTACTTCTGTTCTCTTTATGTTTTCATCCTACTTATGTTATTGATTCCAGCCTTAAATACTCGGTGCTTTTATCTGTACTGACGTCCCATTGCACGGGACGCTGCATTTCGTCTTTGTAGGCTTTGATAGGGTTATTGAGGAGCGACCGCAGTAGGGTTTTCCAGCTCAGCGGTGTTAGCAAGTGCCACTACTCCGGACTTGCTATCTTTTGGTACTGTTCTGCTAGTGTAATATATGTTCATATGTACACTCTTAGAGGCTCATAGACATAGTGGGGTATGTAAATATTCTATATGGTCATGTTGGCATTGTTTTGGTCTGTGATACTTTCTTGTTAGCCTTGCCGGCTTTATGATACTCGTGATGTTGTAGCGACCTGGTTGGTTCGCATATATACATATATGGTGGATTATCGGTCATTTCTATGTTGGGCCTTTTCTGCGTGTAATTGTTCTTTTGTTTACGGTATACGACGTTCAAGGTAACTGTTAAGTCAGGTGATTTACGGCCTACGGGGTGGAGCCCATCATACTCCTCGTCGGGGTGTGACAATAATATACCAACTGATCAGGTGGTTATGCATATATAACGCCTCACCTTGGATTTTCTGAATTTCCTTGACTTGTTGGACCCACACAACCTAGTATTTTCCTTTTTGGGGTAGAAAAACAACTTTTCACAACTTTGGGAAAAATACTTGGATTAAATGCAACTTTTAGTCATCTTCTTCCCTATGAAGATTTGAAGGTTGCTCAAGAACACTATGAACACCCAAATTTCAACTACCTTCAAATCAACTTGTTTTCACTCCAATTTTCAGATCTAGGCTCCCCTTCACTTGTAGAACAAAGCCCAATAGGTTTCAAGTTCCAATTTCCCCCAAATCAACAAGACCCACTTCAAGTTCTTCAACTCAACAATGGTGAAATTCTCAAAACAACTTGGAATGACTCAAAACTTCGGCTTTGAAACCCTAAAGCTCTAAGGAACTCAAATTTAACACTAGAATCAACAACAAACAAGGATTGGAAACATTTTTTTTTTTTTTTTTTTGAATTCCGATTTCGATTTTTTTTTTTTTTTTAAGCAACAAACCCTAGGCTAGATTTGATAGAACAAATCTAATCCAAGCTCTGATACCAATTGATACAATAACGGATACGCGGAAACGAGAAATTAAAAAAGGATAAACAAAAGGAAAAGAAAGATAGATAGATTGACACAAAAATAGGCACAATTAGGCAACCAAGGTTCTTCAATAACCAAGACCTCCTAATTACACTCTAGATAGCACCAACCTCTTAGGATGACCTCAAGGGAATTGAATTCCCAAGCAACCAATCCTCTCAACAATCAATAATCAACAAGAGCCTACCAAAGGCCTCTCACAAGTTTCTCTCTCTAGAGATAACCCTAAAAACACTCAAAATATTCATAATTCATCAAAAGTCCCCAAATGAAATGAAAGACAAGCTATATATACAAAGCTAAGTAAAGAAGACTAATAGGCAATTACAATGCTACCCTTAATAAAGTAAGGGCCTTGTTTGGCTAGTCTTCTTAGTGTAGTCTTCAATTCAAGGATTTGCCTTCAATGGCCAAACACGTCCCTCCTTGCATAGATGGCCCTCTAATCAACCTTGCATGCATGGCCTTCTTGCAATCATAACCCTCCTTGCGCAAAGTAGCCACTTGCACAAATAGCCCTTTGCGCAAATAGCCATCTTCCGGCCTTGAATCCCCCAAGCTTGCAATTGTAGCCACTTTAAGAGGCAAGCCTTGGGACTTGAACTTTTAAAGCCTTCCATCCAAGCTATCTCCCATATCTTGAGGGCCATCCTATGTGGACCTCCCATGATCTTCAAAGACTCCATTTTCATGAAGCTCGATGGAATTGGTCTTGTATCATTTCCCATATCCCATACGCACATACATAATATATATATATACATACATAATATATATATATACATGAGACCTCAAATGGAAGCTACTACTTTATCAGAGTGACGTAAGGTCGGTAACCTCCGATTTATATTATGGAACAATCATCGTCACTATATCTCAACTTGGAGGAACAAGTAACTTAAGGTAAGATCAACAAAAATGAATAAAATCAAGAAAATCATGAAATAAGCTCAATAGTCTCATAACAGCATCAAAACCTTGCTTTGGAATCTCTATAATGGAATCATCATCATCATCAATATCATCATAGAAAACATCTATCTTTAGCATCACAAGAACTTGAAAATCATGAACTTCTAGCTTTTTGGGAATAAGAATGTTATGGAAAACAAGTAGGGTTCATAAGAAAAGAATTATGCCTTTAGAAAGAAAGGGACTAGCCTTAACTTACATTTTTGGTCTCCTTAACCACTTAACGCTTATCCTCCAAAGCTCATAAATCTACATTCAAGAGAATTCATACTATTGTTAGGCTTATCGTCATATGCTTGTCTTAAGCCTTCAAATTAAATCCTTTTAGAATCTGCCGAAATTCGGGCAGCATCTCCCCTGTTTATATCCCTAGCCCGAAATCACAATACCAACAACCAACAACATCAACAACAACACTAACATCAACAACATCATCATCAATACCAAAATATTTCATAAAACATCCCACACGATGTTTATCCGATTTCTCAACTAAAAAATTCATTATACGACCATTTAATAGCTCTATCTCCGTAAATGTTTATATCAATTAGGAGAGATTCGTACCTTGTTCCCACTAGAACTGCAATAGCTTCAATATTCACCTTAAATCCAAGCCAAGATTCACCGCAATACGATATAGGATCACAACTATATGCTATCCGGACCTAAATCCCGAGATTTCTCTTGATTTGAGCTAAAATTTGGTGGGCAGAAGTTTGGAGAGGGTTCCAGAGGTTTGGGATGTTTTTTAGGGGTGGTTTGGATGAAAATAAGGGGTAAGCCCCCTTTTATATTGTTTTAGAGTCGGTTTGCACCGACCTAATTTTTGCCCTTCGCGTTCGCGCCACCTTGGTCACGTTCGCGAAGAGTTGTCCAGTGTCTTCCCTTCGCGTTCGCGCCACTCCCAGGCATGTTCGTGCAGGGTTAATTCCTGCACTGGCAGTCCGTCTTGAAATACTCATAACATTTGATTTCGATGTCGGATCGACGCGCGGTTTGTTGCGTTGGAAACTAGACTTCCTGAACTTCAATTTAGGCTGTTCTTTCACTTCAAAACTCTTGATATATTAGGAGATATTCCTTTCTCAAGTTAGACCAAAGTTATTGTACGAAACCTTGCCCATCCTTTCTCCAAAGTTCCAACAAACTTAATTTCCTTAATTCACTCGTTCTCCAATCCTTCTGTAACTCACCGAACAGGAATTTAAACACTCATGAGCGGGAGTTAAACATGTCCAACCTCTTATATCCTTGAACAAATCCTGGTGTCCAAAATTAAGACAGCTAACGTACGACAAATCTTAATGTAGAAAACTATAAGGTGTAACATTCTTCTCCCCTTAAACACATTCGTCCTCGAATGTTAACTCCCAGGAATTCTATTAAAATTTTGGCAAAGTTTCCCCTGTAACTACACTACTACCAACTTATCACACAGCCCAAAATATACGGTGGCTCACAAGGCTATAACATCAATATCCATATCGGCCACACACGACCAAGAAATTCTTCAAAGAAGCATTACATACATGAGGGTACTGGTGTCTTTATCTGAAGCTTTTCTGGGGGAGAAAATAGATGCGGATACCTGGACTTCGTATCTTCCTCAGCTTCCCAAGTCATTTATTCCCTATTATTGGTTCTCCACAGAACTTTAACTGAGGTTACATCTTTAGTTCTCAACCTCTGAACTTGCCTATCCAGGATTGTAATGGGAAATTCTTCGCAGGACAATTTCTCAGTAACTTGGACATCATCCACAGGCATAATTCTGGAAGGATCTTCAGCGCACTTACGAAGCATTGACACATGAAAAACTGGGTGGACTGACTCCAAATCTGAAGGCAGATCTAACTCATAAGCCACTTGACCTACCTTGCGCACAATCTTGTAAGGCCCAATATACCGGGGACTAAGCTTTCCCTTCTTGCCAAATCTCATTACACCTTTCATATACAACACTTTCAAGAATACCCAATCGTTAACTTGAAATTCCAAGTCTCGTCGACGATTGTCTGAATAGTATTTCTGATGAATTTGAGCCGTTGATAGTCGATCTTGTACAAGCTTAATCTTCTCCACCGCTTCTTTGGATCAAGTGGGCCTATTAGCTTTGTCCCCTACTTTGAACCATCCAATTGGCGATCTACACTTCCTCTCATATACAGCTTCATACGGGGCCATCTGAATCTTTGGAGTGGTAACTATTATTGTACGCAAACCAAATAAGCGACAAATGATCATCCCAACTACCTCCGAAGTCTAATACACATGCCCGTAGCATATATTTAAGGTTTTAAATAGTGCGCTCAGCTTGCCCATCAGTCTGTGGATGAAATGCTATGCTAAATCTTACCTGAGTTCCCATACCTAAAAAAAATCATCAACTGATGCAACTCCAGAAGAATTCTCAACACATTTACAAGGCATGAACATACGAAAGACTGGACGTACAGATTTTCCATCTAAATTTGGCCCATCCTGCGCATCATCTTATGAAGTCTAAAGTATCAGGGGTAAACTTGTCTTCCTTATCAACTCTCATAAATCCCTTTAGAATGAACTTCCAAATCTCAAACCATTTGATACTCTTTCGTTCTTATAGGGTTTCATACAGGTCATCTGAATATTGGAATGGTGACTAGAACACACTAACTGGTTTCCCCAACTTCTTTACAGTTATAATATCCATACTGATCATTCCTTCATTTCTCAACAACATACCCATATACTTTCCTCGGTCTTTCAGGCTTTCTGTTTATTTATTAGCGGACTATGAACTCTGTAATATTTCCTTCTTTTTTTTTATCTACCAAAGTCATGATACATCTTTATTGCCTCTGAATAGATCATCTATCTTTGCTACATTTGATATAGGTTCGGCCTTGATATCTTAGGAATCCACCTTACTAAGATACTCTTTCCTGAAAACCCTTTCAATCTTCAGTTTAAGAGATATGCCATAGCTAGGATACTATATCTTTACTCAATTTTTTCGACTTATATCATATTGCTTCCCATTGCTATCCTCGACTACGCTACGCTTCACTAGTTGAAGCTCTATAATAATCTTGACAAGATTCTCAAATACTTGTATCATCTCTGTGATACATAATTTTACACCATTCTGCTACCTCCCAGAATGAACGTATCCATCTTGGTGCTAGATTTATCCTTATTCTACTTAATACAACCAAGTCATTTTATGCGAAGTTATTTATCGTTATCCTTCTTCATTGACACTGCCAGCCTTTAGTTCCTCATTTAGGTCTATCTGGTTCCATCTTACTTGCAATGTGATTTTAATTCCTTTACATCCTCGATCTTCTGTACTTAAGATTCTCGTACCATCTTTAAGCTTTTGCTTCCATGTTGTCATACCCAATCCTTCTTTATTTCTTCATTCTTTGGACCTTTCGTAGCATCTTCGTCTTAGGACTTCGGGTAAGACTTCTCTTAAAATCTTATCTCCCAGCCTTATCCTTTTTGAAGTGGTTCCCGATTCCTTTTTGTTTCTATCTTTCCAGTTTCTAAAAAAGCATACTCCTACTCCAATACTTGTTTGTTTCATCTTTCCCCCTTAGGGTGTTAGCCCATTATGCTATATTTAATATCCCATTAGTTCTCATTTTTCTTGCAAGTACATACTCTCAGCAAACCCGCAACTAAGCCTAGTTGTGACTATTCATCTTCTGATTTTATCTAGTCAGTTGCACATATTTGTGACGTTTCACATATCCTCGTAGACGCACTGGCTCTGGCTGGGCCTAATCTTTCATCAATATGATCTTTATAGTTTCTTTACTAT